>NC_030809.1:105155602-105445602 GCF_001704415.2 Capra hircus | reverse complement strand
TGAATATTCACATCAAAGAACTAAGTCTCCCAATAAGTTTCTCTTCCTAAGTAATTTTTTCTTCCTTAGAATTGAAAAATTAGTGGTAAACACAGATATTCATATCAAGTACTTGGTTAAAGATGGCTACTGTAATATTTTTTTATTTAATTTGAAGTAGGAGATAGATGGGCCCCTGGGCCAGGTAGCTGATGATTGTCAAATGGAACAAAACTTCAGTTTTGTCCTCAGTCAGGCAAGAATGATTTTTTTTTCCCTTCTTCCATTGAAATGGAGGGAATAAGTAATGGGGGGAGCAGGGGGGAGCGGTGTATGAGGAATTTGTTGCAGCAAAAACAGAAATGCGTGAACAGCCTTTGGCAGATACTAGCCAAACTTGGTTATTCTTTAGCCATTACTATTAATACAAACAAACACTGGTAGCTGGACTAGGCCTTCACAAAGCTAATTACTCTCTCTCACAAAGCTAATTCTTCTCCCCCTACACTCTCTTGTAGTATTCTGCATTTCAGAAAGAAAATCACGAGCTGATAACTCCAGGGACACAAGACTCAGCTGCTGAGTTGCCTGATGCTAGCTGTGGTTATTCTGAAACTGCAGAAAAAAAAAAAGTAAGACCTTCATAAGGATATAAAACCTCCCCCTATTCCCAAGAGACAGGGGCACAGTTCTTGAAGTGCTAGCCAGCTGTGTTTCTCTTTTGCTTGGCAAAAATAATAAAGCTACTCTTTATTTCCTCCAAACTGTCTCCATATGTCTGTTTAACATCAGTGGACAGGGAGTCAAGATTTTGGCAACAAAGTTTGAAGAATTATTTCAAAGGAAAATGCTAAAATTGTTTAAGGAAGATTTGGTAATGTCATACTCATTAAAATAAAACATGAGAAAAATATAATAGGCTCATATCTTTTTCCAACATATTAGTATCTCAAGCCTATAGTATCAGTGTTTGATAATATGTTTGATAAAGTTTGATAAAACTTATTAATAAATGATAGAACACTATTATGTCATTTAAGTGACTATATATTCATAGTAAAAATGTATTTATTGATATGAAAAGAATTCATAATATGTACTTTATAAGCCAATTTTTTAGTGCATGTGTGTGTATGTGCATACAAAGAATCCGCCTGCCAATGCAGGAGACATGGGTTCAATCTTCACCTGGGAAGATTCTGGGAGAAGGAGATGGCAGCCCATTCCAGTATTCTTGCCTGGAAAAATCCCATGGACAGAGGAGCCTGGCAGTCTATAGTCCATGGGGTTGCAAAGAGTCAGACAAAACTTGGTGACTGAACAGCAACAACAGCAACAACATCAAAATGTTTGTAATTTTATTTGTGAAGGCAAGGTCATGTCACATAGACTTCCCCCCTTTTTCTTTTGCTTATTTGCGTTTAACATTTTCAACATAGTAAATATACACTATCTACAATTACATAATAGATTAGCATAGTACATAATTGCTTAAATGTCAAAACTTCATGGACATTAAAAATCCTCTAGTTAAAGCCAAAGGTTCCTTTTATGACTCGGAATCTTTTTCAACACACAGATATGCCATTAAGTTGGAGGAGAAATAAGAGTTTTCTGCCAGGAAACTGAAGGCACCTTCCTGCTAGTGTGTTCTGTTAAAACAGAAAAACATCAATCCTGACACAAGTGTGGGGTGACATCTAGTGAACTGTTGTTGCAGACAGTTGCCGGGTTATGTCCTCATGGCTCCCTCTCCTGCCTCCTTTCTTTCAGTGCACAGTTCTCAATAATTGTTCTTTTACAAAGCATGCATGTTTCCCCAATATAAAGAAGAAAATATAGAGTTATGCATTTAAAACAGTCCACATTTTGTGGACTTGGCAAGAGAGAGCTGTTCAATTTGCCATGTAAATAACACACACTCTTTTCTGTGGAAAACAATGGTAGAGCTTCAGAATTCTGATCATGATATATCTAGCTTTTCATCTGTTAATAGTTAATAAGATGATTCTAATTTGCTAAGGCTTTCCAGGTGGTGCTAGTGGTAAAGAATATGCCTGCCAGTGCAAAAGACATAGGAGACACAGGTTTGATCCGCGGGACAAGAAGATCCCCTGGAGGAGGAAATGGCACCGCACTCCAGTATTCTTGCTTGGAAAACTGCATGGACAGAGAAGCCTGGCAGGCTACAGTCCACGAGGCCGCAAAGAGTCAGACATGACAGAGCAACTGAACACACACGTATTTGCTAAGGCTTAGGATAGGAGGGAAGTCAGTGAAGCCAGTGTCTGCAGTCAATCAACAGCTCACAGACCAACTCACCCCCACCAACAATCTTGAGTTTTGGAGAACAGACAACTATCCCTGTGGAGGGCCAACAGAGGCAAAATCAAATACCTTGGTCCTTGGGTTCAAGACAGATAAGTTGGTGATCAGTACTGAAGCTCAAGACTGGACTAGCATGACTGGTAAGTTAATGCTAAGCTATATATTAGTGAAATGGAAACTGTGGTCTAAAGTCAGGATTGCTCCTAAAGAACTGGGTAGACAGTGGCCAAATGGCCTTGGCAATGGGGAAAAATACTGCAGGCAGAACTTGGTATTATATGAAATAGTCCTCTGTAATGTTCTTACATAATTGTCTGGTAACTTACTTAATTTAAAAGTTACCAAGATCAGATTTAAAGACTTTCCATGGGATAAATTATTAAATGCAAGTTTGGGATCATATCTCCTCTGAGTTTTAGAGAAAACTAAACCATAAGCAGAGATTTAAGCACGGGCTATTGTGCGGCATCATACTCATACTAAAAAAGATGAGATCCACTAAACTACAAAAATTAGAGCGTAGAATGGGCATGGGAAATGATGAAAGTGCAAATAGTTGGAGTCACATGACAAAACTTGCTACTTATCTTTAGCGTTATCACATATTATCAATATTTGCCCTAAAACATGGGGTTGGGGGCTTCCCTTGTGGATAAGTGGTAAAAAATATCTGCCTACCAATGCGGGAGACATGGGTTTGATCCCTGGTCCAGTAATATCCCACGTGCCACAGAGTAACTAAGTCCATGCGCCAAAACTGCCTGAGCCCATGTGCTACAGCCACTGAACCCCACTTGCCCTAGAGCCCATGCTCTGCAACAAGAGGGGCCACCACAATGAGAAGCCTGCACATCACAACTAGAAAGTAGCTCCTCCTCCCCCCAGCCCCAGTGAAACTACAGAAAAGTCCGTGGTGCAACTGATGACCTAGCTCAGCCAAAAATAAAATAAATAATTTTTTTAAAAGCCATGAGGTTGGCTGAAGCTTCTATTTCACTGGAAATTCAGATTCTAGTCAATAAATATCAAAAGAGTAGAATAAACAGCTTTCATACTGGAATAAAAATAAAGGCAGTAAACCATTATACTCAAAATCTGAGGATTAAATAAAATTGCCTTAAATCAAATTGAAGGTACCAGTATGTACCCATTAAACTAGAAAAAGCAATAAAGAGCCATCAGTGACAGGTTAGGGTATAAAAGGGTGCGCTTATAAATTTTAAATGACATTGTAAATTGGTTCAAATTTTCTGTAGAGCCATTTGTGACAAAAGCTATACAATACTTTCTTTTCTTTGACCTAGTAATTGCACTTTAGGAAATATGCTCCCAGAAAATAATCTAAAAGAAAATAATTTGTTCCAACTTGTTCATATGAAGCAGTTTATGAAAAGGAAACTTTGAAAATACTAACTCAAATGTCCAACAATAAGCGATTGTCCAAGGAAAATGTTTAATACCATGGAACACTATTAATAGCTTGCCTGTTAAACTGTTGGAGAAGGCAATGGCAGCCCACTCCAGTGTTCTTGCCTGGAGAATCCCATGGACAGAGGAGCCTGGTGGGCTGCTGTCCATGGGGTCCCACAGAGTCGGACACAACTGAGCGACTTCACTTTCACGTTATTAAGCTGTATGAACTACCTTAAAATAGGCCCATCTTTATAGTAAGTAAGTAAGTAGAAAACATACATGTGAAATTTTGTTAAAATCTTACAAACATAAATTAATGTGCATGAAGGGTCATCATAAGAGACTTAAGTGAGAGAAGGGAGTGAATTCAATTTTCTTGATATATTGAGGACTTCTGCATTTCCATAATTCCAAGATATTTACATAATTCATATATTTTAATCTCAGATCAGTCTTATGACACAGATATTATTTATATAATTTCTATTCAATAAATCTATTTGAGTAGTTTGTCCACAGTCACACTGATGGACAAGTGACAAAGTGAGATTTGAACTCTGTCTGGGATTCCAAATTCCATAGCTTTTCAGTGTATCATGTATAACACATTTCCTGAAGTTCTTTTTAAAACACACTAACCTCATCACATGACCCTCTAAGATAGATTGATTGGCTGAATACATTTGAAAAACATTCTAAAATATATCCTCTTGATATTAACTGGCATAATTTTTTGAAGTTTTAGAGCAATTAAGCCAGTTTACATTTAATTAAAATAGCATTTCCCAATCCTGTGAATTCTGTGTGTCTGTATGTGTGCAGTTGTATTTATACGAATACACGAGTGAACAGGGCAACTGTTAATAAGCCATAGAACTGTAGGCCTGCAGAACACAGTTTGGGAAATACTGATTTAAAGTCTTGTGTTGACTAGATATATTCTTTTGAAGTTAAGTATTAAAATTTAAAATATTAAAATTTATAAAAGTTGGTTATCTCTACTGTGTAAACCTCTAACTGTAGGCTCTCAGAGGATTATATGTAAATTAGGGAATTATTCAGAGCCTCAATGGAAATAAACACATATCCGTATTTTCTTCCTGCCATAAAGTGATAAGTGGCAATTCTAAATATTAGCACAGAAAATTACCAAAGACTCCTGGAGGTTAGTTTCCCTTAAAGAAGCAAGTTCATGGTCATTTGTCCTAGTCAGATCAGGATAATAAGAATTTTGATGTTCCAAAAGCCCAAATATTATTAACAACTGTCCAAATGGGCATTTAGGAAGAGGTAGAAGTTGAGGATTCTGAATCCATAAGGTGGCACATACCAGAAACAAACCTGACCCAGCACCTTGGGAGATGATTGAAATAAACAAACACTAAGAGCTGTTACCCTCTGAGGTCAAGTTTAGTAATGAAGTTCTCAGCACTGAGCGTGATTGAGAGGGCTGATGTTTTCCCCAAATCAACACTTCAAGGTGTGTTCCAGTGGCCATACTAGAGCATTCAGCCTCCCTCTCTGCACCTGACCTATGTTAAAATTTGCTTTGACAGCCAGCCAGCTCTGGTTGTCAATAAAGCCAATAAACCATCAGAGGTGTCACAGATAGATGGCTGGCTTGGGTATTTGATTAATTCCATAATCTCCATCAGCCTTTCACGGCTCTGCAACTTCTTGTATTGCAAATAAACATATGCTCTAGGTAAAATTAGCGATTTGTTATGGAAATATAGCTCTAAGACAGGTTTCAAAGGATTATTCTCCTCCCTGCCAGCCAGAGTTCAGCCTCCCATGTACAACTCTGGCATTATCTATGGAATGCTCTTATATTTTCTAATAGGTGGACTCTACTGTGATCATCAACCTAAAAGATGATGCTGTTAAAGTGCTGAATTCAATATGCCAGCAAATCTGGAAAACTCAGCAGTGGCCATAGGACTGGAAAAGGTCAGTTTTCATTCCAATCCCAAAGAAAGGCAACGCCAAAGAATGTTCAAACTACCGCACAATTGCATTCATCTCACATGCTAACAACATAATGCTCAAAATTCTCCAAGCCAGGCTTCAACAGTATGTGAACCATGAACTTCATGATGTTCAAGCTGGATTTAGAAAAGACAGAGGAACCAGAGATCAAATTGCCAACATCTGATGGATCATCATAAAAGCAAGAGAGTCCCAGAAAAACATCTGCTTTATTGACTATGCCAAAGTCTTTGATTGTGTGGATCATAACAAACTGTGGAAAATTCTTCAAGAGATGGGAATACCAGACCACCTAACTTGCCTCCTGAGAAATCTGTATGCAGGTCAAGAAGCAACAGTTAGGAGTGTACATGGAACAACAGACTGGTTCCAAATAGGAAAAGGAGTACGTCAAGGCTGTATATTGTCACCCTGCTTATTTAACTTATATGCAGAGTACATCATGAGAAACGCTGGGCTGGAGGAAGCATAAGCTGGAATCAAGATTGCTGGGAGAAATATCAATAACCTCAGATATGCAGATGACACCACCCTTATGGCAGAAAGTGAAGAACTAATGAGCCTATTGATGAAAGTGAAAGAGAAGAGTGAAAAAGCTGGCTTAAAGCTCAACATTCAGAAAACGAAGATCGTGGCATCTGGTCCCATCACTTCATGGGAAATAGATGGGAAAACAGTGGAAACAGCATCAGACTTTATTTTTGGGGGCTCCAAAATCACTGCAGATGGTGACTACAGCCATGAAATTAAAAGACACCTGCTCCTTGGAAGGAAGGTTATGATCAAACTAGACAGCATATTAAAAAGCAGAGACATTACTTTGTCAACAAGGTCCGTCTAGTCAAAGCTATGGTTTTTCCTGTGGTCATGTATGGATGTGAGAGTTGGAATATAAAGAAAGCTGAGTGCAGAAGAATTGATGCTTTTGAACTGTGGTGTTGGAGAAGACTCTTGAGAGTCCCTTGGACTGCAAGGAGATCCAACCAGTCCATCCCAAAGGAAATCAGCCCTGCATATTCATTGGAAGGATTAACGCTGAAGCTGAAACTCCAATACTTTGGCCACCTGATGCGAAGAACTGACTCATTTGAAAAGACCCTGATGCTGGTAAACATTGAAAGCAGGGGGAGAAGGGGATGACAGAGGATGAGATGGTTGGATGGCATCATGGCCTCAATGGGCATGAGTTTGAGTAGGTTCCGGGAATTGGTGATAGACAGGAAAGCCTGGCATGCTACAGCCCATGGGGTCGCAAAGAGTCGAACACAACTGAGCGTCTGAACTGAATTGAACTGCGACCATGACCCTGAGCATACCCAACAAGCGGTGCTTCCTTCTGTCAGCGTGCTAATCTCCTCTACTGCTTTGGCTCCCCAGAGAAGTGAAGGGACTTTAGTCTAAAAGACAAAACCACTTAATCTGAAAACTGTTGTGCTGGTAGGGAAATAGACACTGATAAGGAATTGTGAACTGATCAGCCTTGGCACTTATGATGCAATTATTAAACCAAGGCTCTTGGTTCACTCTTCAGTACCCAGCCCATCACTATGGGACTGAGGTGGACATGTCACTCACATATCACTCCTGTCTAGTTACTGATGCTGGATGTCACAGGATGCAGGGCAAGCACTGATATGAGCACTTAGAGGAGTATTCACCCTACTTTTGGACATTTTGTTATTTCCAACATGTCTCAGTATCACTACATAGAAGTGGAGTGGGATAGAATATCTGTGTGCCCACCTCCCAGATCAGTTCAATCAGAATTATTTGCTGGGAACTGATTTTTGTGTGGTTTTTAAGTTTCTCAGATGATCTGGGCTGAGGGTAACTGATATAGAGGGTCATTTTTATTTATCATTTCAAGTGTGCCTTGTTAGGTATTTTGTGATTTAGGCAATTCTTAATCTTTGCACCCATACTCTCACTTTCAGATTTCAGCCATTTCTGGTCTTGTGTGGTTTGTGAGACAAACACAATGTGTGATGAGCCATTATAACGTAAAATCTTTTCAGTGGTGAAAATTTTACCTAAGGAAATAGAAACTTTAATTTTCATAAGGAATATCTGGATGAGTTTGCCGATGATCTATTTGAAATTCCTTGAGCCATTAGGGAAAAAAGTACTTTAAATGCAGGAAACAAAATGTGATGTAATAATGTAAATGCAGGGAAAGAGATTATTCTTGCAATTTCTGTAGATAATTTTCTTTCTCTAAATTACAAATCCCAAATCCTGATGCATCCATCAAAATAATAATCTAGTAATAGAAAATATATCAATTTCCTTGCATTACTGAAACTTTAACTGAAATTCAGAGACTGCTATGTTATTCTGCACAAAAGAACTTGGAACTATTAAAAAATTCAGAGAACACAAATTAAACATTATTACTCTACTTGCCTCTCAGATGTTGGACTATTTACCTACTCAAACAAAGCCTCGTTGGCACTTTCTAATCACAAAATAAATGCTTTCTTGCTTCCATCAGAGATATAGAACAGTTTCCAGACACTTCATCTCTGCAGAGTACATGCTTATATACTTCCTTCCTGACTTGTTAAGAAAATATTTATATCAAGCCACCAACATTTATGGTTGATGTGCTGGAATCTTTGTTTAAGATCTGGGATGGTCTTAGGAAAGTTTTTATATTTGTCTGAATTTTATTTTCCTCAGCTATAAAATGAGAGTCTGGCCTAACCACATTTTGAGAACTGGTAGCTCATGGACTAATTGTGGCCTGAGGATACGTTTTATTGGACAAAGTGTACATTTTTCTGTTTATTTTTTGGCTACACCTCATGGCATGGGAGATCTTAGTTTCTCCATCAGGGATTGAACTACGGCCCCTTCAGTGGAAGCTCAGAGTCTTAACCACTGGACCACCAGGGAAGTCTTGGAATAAGAGTACTTTCGTGTGCATCAGTTGCCAACATTTAAAAGATGGGATGTTACTGGGCAGCTATGTGTAAAAGAAAGAAGTTAGAAAATTTTCTCATACCATATACAAATACAAACTCAAAACAGACTTAGACTGAAATATAAGACCTGGAATATAAAACTCTGATTAAAAAAAAAAGACAGTAAACTCTTTGAAACCAGTTTTAGCAATATTTTTGGGGGGGATCTCTCTCTCTGCGACCAAGGCAAGAAAAGCAAAAATAAACAAAGGGGAACTAATTGAAGTTGAGAGCTTTTCCACAGTGAAGGAAGCCATCAACAAAATGGAAAGGGAATTTCCTCCATTTCTACTCAATGGAAAAAGATATTTACAAATGATATGTCTGATAATGAGTTACTATCCAAAATACATATAAAGAACACATATAACTCAATATCAAACAATAAGCTACCCAATTAAAAAGTAGAGGACCTGAATAAGTATTTTTCCAAAGAAGACAAACTGATGGCCAACAGGCACATGAAGACATGCTCAATATCACTAAACATTCAGCTAGTTCAGTTCAGTCACTCAGTCGTGTCCGACTCTTTGTAACCCCATGAATCACAGTATGCCAGGCCTCCCTGTCCATCACCAACTCCTGGAGTTTACCCAAACTCATGTCCATCAAGTTGGTGATGCCATCCAGCCATCTCATCCTCTGTCATCCCCTTCTCCTCCTGCCCCCAATCCCTCCCAACATCAGAGTCTTTTCCAATGAGTCAGTTCTTCGCATTAGGTGGCCAAAATATTGGAGTTTCAGCTTTAGCATCATGAGAAATGCTGGGCTGGAAGAAGAACAAGCTGGAATCAAGATTGCCAGGAGAAATATCAATAACCTCAGATATGCAGATGACACCACCCTATGGCAGAAAGTGAAGAGGAACTAAAAAGCCTATTGGTGAAAGTGAAAGAGGAGAGTGAAAAAATTGGCTTAAAGCTCAACATTCAGAAGACTAAGCTGATGACATCTGGTCCCATCACTTCATGGCAAATAGATGGGGAAACAGTGTCAGACTTTATTTTGGGGGGCTCCAAAATCACTGCAGATGGTAATTGCAGCCATGAAATTAAAAGATGCTTACTCCTTGGAAGAAAAGTTATGACCAACCTAGATAGCATATTGAAAAGCAGAGACATTACTTTGCCGACCAAGGTCCGTCTAGTCAAGGCTATGGTTTTTCCTGTGGTCATGTATGGATGTGAAAGTTGGACTGTGAAGAAAGCTGAGCACCGAAGAATTGATGCTTTTGAACTGTGGTGTTGGAAAAGATTCTTAAGAGTCCCTTGGACTGCAAGGAGATCCAACCAGTCCATTCTAAAGGAGATCAGTCCTGGGTGTTTATTGGAAGGCCTGATGCTAAAGCTGAAAATCCAATACTTTGGCCACTTCATGCAGAGAGTTGAATCATTGGAAAAGACCCTGATGCTGGGAGGGATTGGGGGCAGGAGAAGGGGATGACAGAGGATGAGATGGCTGATGGCATCACCGAGTCGATGCACATGAGTTTGGGTGAACTCCACGAGTTGGTGATGGACAGGGAGGCCTGGTGTGCTGCAATTCATGGGGTCGCAAAGAGTCAGACACGACTGAGCAACTGAACTGAACTGACTGAGTGTTTGTCTTATGTATTGAGATGCTGCTATGTTGGGTGCATAGATATTTACAGTTGTTATATCTTCCTCTTGGATTGACCTCTTAATCATTATGTAGTGTCCTTCCTTTTCTCTTATAATCTTCTTTATTTTAAGGTCTATTTTGTCTGATATGAGGATTGCTACTCTAGCTTTCTTTTGCCTCCCATTTGCATGGAATATATTTTTCCATTCTCTCACTTTCAGTCTACATGCATCTCTAGGTCTGAGGTGGGTTTCTTGTAGATAGCATATATATGGGTCTTGTGTTTGTATCCATTCAGCCAGTCTGTGTCTTTTGGTTGGATTATTTAAACCGTTTACATTTAAGGTAATTATTGATATATATGTTCCTATTGCCTTTTTCTTAATTGTTTAGGGTTGACTTTGTAGATCTTTTTCTTCTCTTGTGTTTCTTGACTGTATAAATCCTTTTAACGTTTGTTGTAAATCTGGTTTGGTGGTACTGAATTCTCTTGACTTTTGCTTGTCTGAAAAGCTTTAATTTCTCCATCAATTTTGAATGAGATCCTTGCCGGGTAGAGTAATCTTGGTTGTAGATTATTCTCTTTCAGTACTTTCGGTGCCATTCCCTTCTGGCCTGGAGAGTTTCTGCTAAAAGATCAGCTATTAAACGTATTTATAATAGTCAAAATATGGAAGAAAGGTAAGTGTGCATCAATAAATAAATGGATAAAGAAGATGTGATGTGTGTGTATATATATATAATAGAATATTAATCCACCTTAAAAAATATGAAATCTTGCCATTTGTGACAACATGGATGGAACTGGAATGTATTAGGCTTAGTGAAATAAGCCAGAATGAGAAAGAAAAATACTATATGTTTTCACATATATGTGAAATCTGAAAAACAAAACAAAGAACAAATATAACAGAAATCTGAAAAACAAAACAAAGAACAAATATAACAAAACAGAAACAGACTCACAGATACAGGGAACAAACTAGTGGTTATCACAGGGGAAAGGGTTCAGGGAAGGGACAAAATATATGAAGGGGATTAAGAGGTACAAACACTCAATTATAAAATAATTAAGCATCAGGGACATAATATACATCTCAGGATTATAGTCAATATTTTATAAAAACCTTGTGTGGTATGTAATCTACAGAAATATCAAATCACTATGATGTACCCCAAAAATTAATATAATCTTGTAGGTCAGCTTAACTTCAATTATTTTAAGTTTAAAAAATAAAATTAAAATTGGGATGTTTATGTAAAAATTCAGTTTTGAATTTTCATGAAGGAATTTGCAGAGCTGGCCTACATGCTCCCTTGGCAATAACGGCCTGCAGCTGAGTCTGCACTGCCTCCTTCAGGCGGGGCTTTTTCTCTTTAAGACATCACAGTCCTCAGCGTGCCCACTTCATCCACTACCCAGATCCAGGGGAACTGGAGATGGTAACCTCATAGTCTCTTAGGTATCTTTCAGCTCTGAAATCCTATGATTCTCCTTTTCCTAAAAGACCAACACATAGAGCAGGAGACAATGAGAGAAGGGTGAAAAGAAACAGAACAGAGTGAGGAGAAAGGGGACTCTATCCAATTCCTGGTTGAGTATTGATATATAATTCTCTTGGATAAGTGGACTTCATCACTTCAAAAATTTATTTATTTATAAATTTATTTTTTTTGCTGTACCCAGAAATTTTATTTATTTATTTTTTTCTTTTAATTTTAATTGGAGACTAATTATGTGACAATATTGTAGTGGTCTTTGCCATACATTGACATGAATCAGCCATGGGTATACATGTGTTCCCCATCCTGAACCCCCCTCCCACTTCCCTCCCCATCCCATCCCTCAGGGTCATCCCAGTGCACCAGCCATGAGTACCCTGATTCATGCATCAAACTTGGACTGATGATCTATTTCACATATGATAATATACATGTTTCAATGCTATTCTCTCAAATTATCCCACCCTCGCCTTCTCCCACAGAGTCCAAAAGACTGTTCTATACATCTGTGTCTCTTTTGCTGTCTCACATATAAAGTCATTGTTACCATCTTTCTAAATTCCTTTTATATGCGCTAGTATACTGTATTGGTGTTTTTCTTTCTGGTATACTTCACTTTGTATAATAGACTCCAGTTTCATCCCCCTATTTAGAACTGATTCAAATGTATTCTTTTTAATGGCTAGGTAATATTCCATTGTATATATGTACCACAGCTTTCTTATCCATTCATCTTCTGATGGACATCTAGGTTGCTTCCATGTCCTGGCTATTATGAACAGTGCTGCAATGAACACTGGGGTATACATGTCTCTTTCAATTCTGATTTCCTTGGTGTGTATACCCACCAGTGGGATTGCTGGGTCATAAGGCAGTTCTATTTGCAGTTGTTTAAGGAATCTCCACACTGTTCTCCATAGTGGCTGTACTTGTTTGCATTCCCACCAGCAATGTAAGAAGGTTCCCTTTTCTCCACACCCTCTCCAGCATTTGTTACTTGTAGACTTTTGGATAGCAGCCATTCTGACTGGCGTGAAATGGTACCTCATTGTGGTTTTGATTTGCATTTCTCTGATAATGAGTGATGTTGAGCATCTTTTCATGTGTTTGTTAGCCATCTGTATGTCTCCTTTGGAGAAATGTCTATTTAGTTCTTTGGCCCATTTTTTGATTGGGTTGTTTATTTTTCTGGAATTGAGCTGCAGGAGTTGCTTGTATATTTTTGAGATTAGCTGTTTGTCAGTTGCTTCATTTGCTATTATTTTTTCTCATTCTGAAGGCTGTCTTTTCACCTTGCTTATAGTTTCCTTTGTTGTGCAAAAGCTTTTAAGTTTAATTAGGTCCCATTTCTTTATTTCTGCCTTTATTTCCATTACTCTGGAAGGTGGGTCTTAGAGGATCCTGCTGTGATTTATGTCAGAGAGTGTTTTGCCTATGTTTTCCTCTAGGAGTTTTATAGTTTCTCATCCTATGATTAGATTTTTAATCCATTTTGAGTTTATTTTTGTGTATGGTGTTAGAAAGTGTTCTAGTTTCATTCTTTTACAAGTGGTTGACCAGTGTTCCCAGCACCACTTGTTAAAGAGATTGTCTTTAATCCATTGTATATTCTTGCCTCCTTTGTCAAAGATAAGGTATCCATAGGTGAGTGGATTTATCTCTGGGCTTTCTATTTTGTTCCATTGATCTATATTTCTGTCTTTGCGCCAGTACCATACTGTCTTGATGACTGTGGCTTTGTAGTGGAGCCTGAAGTAAGGCAGGTTGATTCCTCCAGTTCCATTCCTCTTTCTAAGATTGCTTCATCTATTCAAGGTTTTTTGTATTTCCATATAAACTGTGAAATTATTTGTTCCAGCTCTGTGAAAAAATCTTTGGTAGCTTGATAGGGATTGCATTGAATCTATAGATTGCTTTGGGTAGTATACTCATTTTCACTATTTTGATTCTTCTAATCCATGAACATGGTATATTTCTCCATCTATTTGTATCCTCTTTGATTTCTTTAATCAGTGTTTTATAATTTTCTATATATAGGTCTTTTGTTTCTTTAGGTAGATTTACTCTTAAGTATTTTATTCTTTTTGTTGCAGTGGTGAATGGAATTGTTTCCCTAATTTCTCTTTCTTTTTTTCATTGTTGTGGATAGGAATGCACAGGATTTCTGTGTGTTGATTTTATATCCTGCCACTTTACGATATTCATTGATTAGCTTTAGTAACTTCCTGGTGGAGTCTTTCAGTTCAGTTCAGTCACTCAGTCATGTCCGACTCTTTGCAACCCTGGGAATTGCAGCACGCCAGGCCTCCCTGTCCATTACCAACTCCCAGAGTGCACTCAGACTCACATCCATCAAGTCAGTGATGCCATCCAGCCATCTCATCCTCGGTCGTCCCCTTCTCCTCCTGCCCCCAATCCCTCCCAGCATCACAGTCTTTTCCAATGAGTCAACTCTTTGCATGAGGTGGCCAAAGTACTGGAATTTCAGCTTTAGCATCATTCCTTCCAAAGAAAGCCCAGGGTTGATCTCCTTCAGAATGGACTGGTTGGATCTCTTTGCAGTCCAAGGGACTCTCAAGAGTTTTCTCCAACAACATAGTTCAAAAGCATCAATTCTTTGGTGCTCAGCCTGCTTCATAGTCCAACTCTCACATCCATACATGACCACAGGAAAAACATAGCCTTGACTAGATGGACCTTAGTCGGCAAAGTAATATCTCTGCTTTTGAATATGCTATCTAGGTTGGTCATAACTTTTCTTCCAAGGAGTAAGTGTCTTTTAATATCATGGCTGCAGTCACCATCTGCAGTGATTTTGGAGCCCAAAAAAGTAAAGTCTGACACTGTTTCCACTGTTTCCCCATCTATTTCCCATGAAGTGATGGGACCAGATGCCATGATCTTCGTTTTCTGAATTTTGAGCCTTAGGCCAACTTTTTGACTCTCCACTTTCACTTTCATCAAGAGGCTTTTCATTTTGCCTTCACTTTCTGCCATAAGGGTGGTGTCATCTGCATATCTGAGGTGATTGATATTTCTCGCGGCAATCTTGATTCCAGCTTTTGCTTCTTCCAGTCCAGTGTTTCTCATGATGTACTCTGCATATAAGTTAAATAAGCAGGGTGACAATATACAGCCTTGACGTACTCCTTTTCCTATTTGGAACCAGTCTGTTGTTCCATGCCCAGTTCTAACTGTTGCTTCCTGACCTGCATACAGATTTCTCAAGAGGCAGGTCAGGTGGTCTGGTGTTCCCATCTCTTTCAGAATTTTCCACAGTTTATTGTGATCCACACAGTCAAAGGCTTTGGCATAGTCAATAAAACAGAAATAGATGTTTTTCTGGAACTCTCTTGCTTTTTCGATGATCCAGTGGATGTTGGCAATTTGATCTCTGGTTCCTCTGCCTTTTCTAAAACCAGCTTGAACATCAGGGAGTTCACTGTTTACATATTGCTGAAGTCTGGCTTGGAGAATTTTGAGCATTACTTTGCTAGCGTGTGAGATGGGTGCAATTGTGCAGTAGTTTGAGCATTCTTTGGCATTGCCTTTCTTTGGGATTGGAATGAAAACTGACCTTTTCCAGTCCTGTGGCCACTGTTGAGTTTTCCAAATTTGCTGGTATATTGAGTGCAACACTTTCACAGCATCATCTTTCAGGATTTGAAATAGCTCAATAAGTATTCCATCACCTCCACTAGCTTTGTTTGTAGTGATGCTTTCTAAGGTCCACTTCACTTCACATTCCAGGATGTCTGGCTCTAGGTGAGTGATCACACCATCGTGATTATCTGGGCCGTGAAGATCTTTTTTGTACAGTTCTTCAGTGTATTCTTGCCACCTCTTCTTAATATCTTCTGCTTCTGTTAGGTCCATACCAGTTCTGTCCTTTATCAAGCCCATCTTTGCATGAAATGTTCCCTTGGTATCTCTAATTTTCCTGAAGAGATCTCTAGTATTTCCCATTCTGTTGTTTTCCTCTATTTCTTTGCATTGATCGCTGAGGAAGGCTTTCTTATCTCTTCTTGCTATTCTTTGGAACTCTGCATTCAGATGATTATATCTTTCCTTTTCTCCTTTGCTTTTCGCCTCTCTTCTTTTCACAGCTATTTGTAAGGCCTCCCCAGACAGCCATTTTGCTTTTTTGTATTTCTTTTCCATGGGCATGGTCTTGATCCCTGTCTCCTGTACAATGTCATGAATTCGGTCCATAGTACATCAGGCACTCTATCAGATCTAGTCCCTTAAATCTATTTCTCACTTCCACTGTATAATCATAAGGGATTTGATTTAGGTCATACCTGAATCATCTAGCGGTTTTCCCTAGCTTCTCCAATTTAAGTCTGAATTAGGTAATAAGGAGTTCATGATCTGAGCCACAGTCATCTCCTGATCTTGTTTTTGTTGACTGTATAGAGCTTCTCCATCTTTGGATGCAAGAATGCAATCAATCTGATTTTGGTGTTGACCATCTGGTGATGTCCATGTGTAGAGTCTCCTCTTGTGTTGTTGGAAGAGGGTGTTTGCTATGCTTTAGGGTATTCTATGTAGAGGATCATGTCACCTGAAAACAGTGAGAGTTTTACTTCTTTTCCAATCTGGATTCCTTTTATTTCTTTTTCTTCTCTGATTGCTGTGGCTAATACTTACAAAACTATGTTGAATAGTATTGGTAAGAATGGGCACCCTTGACTTGTTCCTGACTTTAGGGGAAATGCTTTCAACTTTTCACCATTGAGAATAATGTTTGCTGTGGGTTTGTCATATATAGCTTTTATTATGTTGAGGTATGTTCCTTCTATGCCTGATTTGGAGGGTTTTTATCATAAATGGATGTTGAATTTTGTGAAAGGTTTTCTCTGCATCTATTGAGATAATATATGGTTTCTATCTTTCAATTTGTTAATGTGGTGTATTACATTGATTGATTTGTGGATAATAAAGAATCCTTGCATCCCTGGGATAAAGCTCTCTTGGTCATGATATATGATCTTTTTAATATGTTGTTGGATTCTGTTTGCTAGGATTTTGTTAAGGATTTTTACATCTATGTTCATCAGTGATATTGGCCTGTAGTTTTCTTTTTATGTGGCATCTTTGTCTGGTTCTGGTATTAGGGTGATGGTGGCCTCATAGAATGAGTTTGGAAGTTTACCTTCCTCTGCAATTTTCTGGAAGAGTTTGAGTAGGATTGAGCTGGATAGGTGTTAGCTCTTCTCTAAATTTTGGTAGAATTCAGCTGTGAATCCATCTGGTCCTGGGCTTTTGTTTGCTGGAAAATTTCTGATTACAGTTTCGATTTCCATGCTTGTGATGGGTCGCTTATGATTTTCTATTTCTTCCTGGTTCAGTTTCGGAAAGTTATACTTTTCTAAGAATTTGTACATTTCTTCCAAGTTGTCCATTTTATTGGCATATAGTTGCTGATAGTAGTCCCTTATGATCCTTTGTATTTCTGTGTTGTCTGTTGTGATTTCTCCATTTTCATTTCTAATTTTGTTCATTTGATTCTTCTCCCTTTGTTTCTTGATTAATCTGGCTAATGGTTTGTCTATTTTGTTTATCGTCTCAAAGAACCAGCTTTTAGCTTTGTTGAATTTTGCAATGGTCTCTTTTGTTTCTTTTGCATTTATTTCTGCCCTAATTTTTAGGACTTCTTTCCTTCTACTAACCCAGGGGCTCTTCATTTCTTCCTTTTCTAGTTGCTTTAGGTGTAGAGTTAAGTTATTTATTTGACTTTTTTCCTTGTTTCTTGAGGTAAGCTTGTATTGCTATGAACCTTTCCCTAGCACTGCTTTTACAGTGTCCCATAGGCTTTGGGTTGTTGTGTTTTCACTTTCATTCATTTCTATGCATATTTTTATTTCTTTTTTGATTTCTTCTGTGATTTGTTGGTTATTCAGAAGCGTGCTGTTTAGCCTCCATATGTTGGAATTTTTAATAGTTTTTTTTTTTCCTGTAGTTGACATCTAATCTTACTGCATTGTGATCAGAAAAGATGCTTGGAATGATTTCAATTTTTTTTTAATTTACCAAGGCTAGATTTATGGCCCAGAATGTGATCTATACTGGAGAAGGTCCTGTGTGCAGTTGAGAAAAAGGTGAAATTCATTGTTTTGGGGTGAAATGTCCTATAAATATCAATTTGGTCTAACTGATCCATTGTATCATTTAAAGTTTGTGTTTCCTTGCTAATTTTTTGTTTAGTTGATCTATCCATAGGTGTGAGTGGGATATTAAAGTCTCCCACTACAATTGTGTTATTGTTAATATCCCCTTTCATACTTGTTAGCATTTGCCTTACATATTGTCGTGCTCCTATGTTGTGTGCATATATAATTATAATTGTTATATCTTCTCCTTGGATTGATCCTTTGATCATTATGTAGTCTCCTTCTCTGTCTCTTTTCACCACCTTTATTTCAAAGTCTATTTTGTTTGATATGAGTATTGCTATTCCTGCTTTCTTTTGGTCTATATTTGTGTGAAATATCTTTTTCCAGCCCTTCACTTTCAGTCTGTATGTGTACCCTCTTTTGAGGTGGGTCTCTTATAGATAGCATATATAGGGGTCTTATTTTTGTATCCATTCAGCCAGTCTTTGTCTTTTGGTTGGGGCATTCAACCCATTTACATTTAAGGTAATTATTGATAAGTATCAGAAAAACATCTATTTCTGCTTTATTGACTATGCCAAAGCCTTTGGCTGTGTGGATCACAATAAACTGTGGAAAATTCTGAAAGAGATGGGAATACCAAACCACCTGACCTACCTCTTGAGAAATCTGTATGCAGGTCAGGAAGCAACAGTTAGAACTGGACATGGAACAACAGACTGGTTCCAAATAGGAAAAGGAGTGCGTCAAGGTTGTATATTGTCACCCCGCTTATTTAACTTATATGCAGAGTACATCATGAGAAACGCTGGACTGGAAGAAGCAAAAGCTGGAATCAAGATTGCCGCGAGAAATATCAATCACCTCAGATATGCAGATGACACCACCCTTATGGCAGAAACTGAAAAGGAACTATAAAGCCTCTTGATGAAAGTGAAAGTGGAGAGTCAAAAAGTTGGCCTAAGGCTCAACATTCAGAAAACGAAGATCATGGCATCCAGTCCCATCACTTCATGGGAAATAGATGGGGAAACAGTGTCAGACTTTACTTTTTTGGGCTCCAAAATCACTGCAGATGGTGATTGCAGCCATGAAATTAAAAGACGCTTACTCCTTGGAAGAAAAGTTATGACCAACCTGGATCAGTTCAGTTCAGTTCAGTTGCTCAGTTGTGTCCAACTCTTTGCGACCCCATGAATCGCAGCACGCCAGGCCTCCCTGTCCATCACCATCTCCTGGAGTTCACTCAGACTCACGTCCATCAAATTCATGATGCCATCTAGCCATCTCATCCTGGGTCGTCCCCTTCTCCTCCTGCCCCCAATCTCTCCCAGCATCAGAGTCTTTTCCAATGAATCAACTCTTTGCATGAGGTGGCCAAAGCGCTGCAGCTTCAGCTTTAGCATCATTCCTTCCAAAGATATCCCAGGGTTGATCTCCTTCAGAATGGATTGGTTGGATCTCCTTGCAGCCCAAGGGACCCTCAAGAGTCTTCTCCAACACCACAGTTCAAATGCATCAATTCTTTGGCGCTCAGCCTTCTTCACAGTCCAACTTTCACATCCATACATGACCACAGGAAAAACCATAGCCTTGACTAGACGGACCTTAGTCGGCAAAGTAATGTCTCTGCTTTTGAATATACTATCTAGGTTGGTCATAACTTTTCTTCCAAGGAGTCAGCGTCTTTTAATTTCATGGCTGCAATCACCATCTGCAGTGATTTTGGAGCCCCCCAAACTAAAGTCTGACACTGTTTCTACTGTTTCCTCATCTATTTCCCATGGTATATTCAAAAGCAGAGACATTACTTTGCCGACTAAGGTCCGTCTAGTCAAGGCTATGTTTTTTCCTGTGGTCATGTATGGATGTGAGAGTTGGACTATGAAGAAGGCTGAGCGCCGAAGAATTGATGCTTTTGAACTGTGGTGTTGGAGAAGACTCTTGAGAGTCCCTTGGACTGCAAGGAGATCCAATCAGTCCATTCTGAAGGAGGTCAACCCTGGGATTTCTTTGGAAGGAATGATGCTAAAGCTGAAACTCCAGTACTCTGGCCACCTCATGTGAAGAGTTGACCCATTGGAAAAGACTGTGATGCTGGGAGGGATTGGGGGCAGCAGGAGAAGGGGATGACAGAGGATGAGATGGCTGGATGGCATCACCGACTTGATGGAAGTGAGTCTGAGTGAACTCTGGGTGTTGGTGATGGACAGGGAGGCCTGGCGTGCTGTGATTCATGGGGTCGCAAAGAGTTGGACACAACTGAGCAACTGAACTGAACTGACTGATTGATATGTATGATCCCGTTGTCATTAGCTTTGTTGTTTTGGGTTCAAGATATACACCTTTTCTGTGTTTCCTGTCTAGAGTAGATCCTTTAGCATTTATTGAAGAGCCGTTTTGGTGGTGCTGAATTCTCTCAGCTTTTGCTTGTCTGTAAAGCTTTGATTTCGTATTTGAATTAGATCCTTGCTGGGTACGGTAATTTGGGTTGTAGGATTTTCTCTTTCATCACTTTAAGTACGTCCTGCCATTCCCTTCAGGCCTGAAGTGTTTCTATTCAAAAATCAGCTGTTATCCTTATAGGGATCCCCTTGTGGGTTATTTGTTGTTTTTCCCTTGCTGCTTTTAATATTTGTTCTTGTGTTTGATCTTTGTTAATTTAATTAATATGTGTTTGGGTGTTTTGTCTTGGTTTTATCCTGTTTGGGACTCTGGCTTTCTTAGACTTGGTTGACGATTTTCTCCCCCATTTTAGGGAAGTTTTCAACTATTATCTCATCAAGTATTTTCTCATGGTCTTTCTTTTTGTTTTTTTCTTCTGGGACTCCTATGATTCAAATGTTGGGGCGTTTGACATTGTCCCAGAGGTCTCTGAGTTGGGTCTCATTTCTTTTAATTCTTTTTTCTTTTTTTCCTCTCTGCTTCATTTATTTCCACCACTCTATCTTTTCCTTACTTATCCTATCTTCTGCATCAATTATTCTACTGTTGGTTCCCTCCAGAGTGTTTTTGATCTCCTTTGTTGCATTATTCATTACTGATTGACTCTTTTTTGTTTCTTGTAAGTCCTTGTTAAACTTTTCTTCTGTCTTCTCTGTCCTTGTCTTCAGCCTATTTATCTGTAACTCCATTTTGTTTTCAAGATTTTGGATCATTTTTACTATCATTGTTCTGAATTCTTTATCAGGTAGACTCCCTATCTCCTCCTCTTTTGTTTGGTTTGGTGGGCATTTATCATGTTCCTTTACCTACTGAGTATTTCTCTGCCTTTTCATCTTGTTGAGATTGCTGTGTTTGGGATGGCTTTTCTGTATTCTGGCAGTTTGTGGTTCCTCTTTACTGTGGAGGTTCCTCCCTGTGGGTGGGGTTGGACGAGTGGCTTGTCAAGATTTCCTGGTTAGAGAAGCTTGCGTTGGTGTTCTGGTGTGTGGAGCTGGATTTCTTCTCTCTGAAGTGCAGTGAAGTGTCTAGTAGTGAGTTTTGAAATGTGTAGGGGTTTGGTGTGACTTTGGCCAGCTTGTATACTAAAGCTCAGGGCTAAGTTCCTGTGTTGCTGGAGAATTTGCATGGTATGACTTGCTCTGGAACTTGTTGGCTCTTGAGTGGTGCTTGGTTTTAGTGTAGGTATAGAGGCTTTTGGATGAGCTCTTATCGATTAATGCTCCCTGGAGTCAGGAGTTCTCTGGTGTTCTCAGGTTTTGGACTTAAGCCTCCTGCCTCTGGTTTTCAGTCTTATTTTTATAGTAGCCTTAAGACTTCTCCGTCAATACAGCACCAATGATAAAACATCTAGGTTAATGGAGAAAAGATTCTCCACAATGAGGGATACCCAGAAAGGTTTGCGGAGTTACATGGAGAAGAGAAGAGGGAGGAGGGAGATAGAGGTGACCAGGAGGAGAAGAGGATGAATCAAAAGGGGAGAGAGCAGTGCACACTCCCCAGGTGCCATGTGTCTTATCGCCTCCCCAGTCCCAGCTGCTCGGTTTCCTGGGTGCTCTGCGGGAGTGCCATTTCAGGTGCCATGTGTCTCTTCTGGGGAGTTGATTTCTGGCTGCGGCCCTCCCAGTGGATGTTAACTGTCCAGGATCCCAGAAAGATTTGGTTAGCAACTAGGAGCCTGCTCGCAGTTTGGTAGTGGATGCCGTCTCTGGGGCCGAGATTGCCCCTTTCAGGCTCTGGCTGTTGCCTGCCTGCTTCCCTGCCTCTGGTGGGGGATGGGCCAATCTGCTGCTGGCTAGCTCTCCTCTGATATTTGTTCAGTCCTTTTTTCTGTGAACAGGCTGGCAGTGCCTTAGGTTAGGGCTTTTCGCAGGAAATTTCTCTCTCTCTTCCTTTTTTTCTCTCTATCTCTCTCTGGCTATCCCACAGTTTGGGTTGCTATCTCACATTAGCTCCCTCAGATTGCCCTCAGGGCATTCAGGCCTGGTCCTTATCTTATGCAATGCAGCCTGGAGCATCTGGGCTACTTCTCTGCTGGGAGTTGCCATTAGGCATGTCATCTGTGGATTTTATTTATTTATTTTTCCTCCTGGTTAGGTTGCCCTCTGAGATTCCAAAACTCCCCACAGACCCGCTGGTGAGAGGACTTCCTGGTGTTTGGAAACTTCTTTTTGTACTCCCTCCCAGAATGGGTCTCTGCCCCTAAATCTTTTGTCTCTCTTTTTATCTTTTATATTTTGTCCTACATCCTGGGTGCCTGGTGTCCTCTGCTAGCGTTCAGAAGTTGTTTTGTGGAATTTGGTCAGCGTTCAACTGTTCTTTCAATGAATTTATGAGGGAGAAAGTGGTCTCCCTGTCCTATTCCTCCACCATCTTAGGATCGCCCCCACACTTCAAAATTTTAAATCATAATTTCAGAGGCAGTGGAGGATGAGAAAAACCTAGGAATATCACTGTTGTATACACCCAGTGATGCAGAGCTGAGAGAAATGTCAAGGCAGAAAGGTAACTACTGAATTTCACTTTTGCTTTATTTTAAAATGTAGATTAGTTTTTTTTTCATATTACAAAAACTTATTAACTTTATAATCTGGAAAATTCAGAAATGTAGAAAGCAATACATGGTTAATATTTGCTCAATTGAAATACACAGGAAGATAAAATATTTTATTTCAATTGATTAATCAAGAATTTGTTGTGCACCTATGTTTATGTTAGGCAATACAAGGGATACAAAGGCAAACCAAAGAAATAATATTGAACTTTTGGTAGCATATAATCTACAAGTAAGAAACAATAAAAGTACATACACCACATGCGGTACAATAAGATGCAACTGGTAAAAGGAAAATACCAAATATAATTAATTCAAGGTGTATAATTCAGCAAAAGTTGGAATGAAAAAATATTAAAAAAATTATTTTCTTGGACAAAGAAAAATGAAAATATTTTCAAATGTTCACTGAGTTATAGCAAATTAACAAGTATTTAAAACGGAACAATTGCATATCAATGTGATGCATATTTGTTGTTTAGTCACTATGTCATGTCCAATTCTTTGGGACTCCATGGACTATAGCCCACCAGGCTCCTTTGCCCATGGGATTTCCCAGGCAAGAATGTTGAAGTGAATTACCAGTGAATTGCCGTTTCCTTCTCCAATGCTTCTTCCCAATGCAGAGACTGGACCTGAAGCTCCTGAATTGGCAGGCAGATTCTTTACTCCTGAGCCACCAGTGAAGCCCCGTGATGCATATACCTGATTTTATTTAATCAAAACTATTCCAAGGGAATAAATTTAAAATATTGCAAAAACAAGTAGAAAATGGAACCCCTCTCTAATTACTTTTGTAGTAGAAGAAATGCCGTTAGATTTTACAGCTTCGTAGATGAACATTTTACTTTGACCCTGACTGACTTCACGGGATCTAGAACTGAAAGTAATTACCATAATTTAGAATACCTCTTTTGAAAGATTTCCTTTCTCATCTAGGTCACAAATTAACCAGAATATGATTTCAGTATGTTATGAGTATTTGAGAGAAAAATGGTCATGCCCTGACATACAAAAGAGAAACTTGTTCCTGATTTAATTTAAAAATTATAATTGGTTCATTTTTCAAAGGACCTTAATTCTGACAACATTTTACCCTAGCATTTTTGTGTATGTAAAACCTAATGATGCCCTAGATAACAAGTTCCCAAATAAAATTACCAACAATTAGATGTTACATACATTGCTTTCAAGTCTACAATGTTATTAAATTATCATTGCTTTGCAAATTAATACTTGCTTTCATTTTGTAAAGTGACCAAGGGGAAAATAGGTTCAAAATGAGTGCAAAACCATGACTATGAATCACCAAAATTTGTGGCTCTTTTGCCCTAAAATCATCTTCTCCCCCATGAAAAATATGGTTTATAAGAATAATAAAACATTTTCCCCAGCTTTTTATAGTTTTAAAGACTGCTTACCACAGGATCTCTATTTGTCTAGAAAATTTAGTGGAAATAGCATACTGTCCACTGGATAAAGCATGTTTAATAAATGTGATCCTGCAAATATACTGCTGATTTATCAAACTACAGTTGTCAACTTATTCAATTCCTTTGGTGGATCAACATTTCCATTACTGAGAAAAAAGGTACACCTCTGAGCTGTATACTATTCTCTGCAGACAGAAGACTGTGGTTGCCATGGCAACTGCAAACTGTGCAGAGTCTGTCATGACCCAGTAACAGTATAATGGAAAACATCTGCTGGGAAATCACAGACGGACTGGCACAAGGTCTTTGGGAGGAAGTATTTGTGAGAATTTAACCTTAAAATATTTCCTCAATTCTGATCTCAGATTCCCCCAATGCAAATATTTAAAAAGCTGCTATTCTTGCCAATATCTGCAGCACATAACGTAAAGGGAACACAGAGAGAAGTTTTTTTTCATTGTCAACAGCACAACTTTTAAAAAATTAAGTTAGTTTTTAAATATGAAATTATTAAAAAACCTTTTCTCCCCACAAAAATGGGACAGGTAATTTTCACGATTTGACCTTAACCAACAGCATTCAACATAAGTGTGCATCAGAATTATCTTCAGGTCTCCTTATAGCACAAAGTGCTCAACCCCGTCCCAAAGTTCCTGATACAGTGAGTGGGGTGGGATCTGAGAACCTGTATTTCTAAAGTTTCCAAGTGATGTTGTAGCTGGTGGCCCAAGATCCTTATTTTGAGAACCACAGATCTAAGCTAAGAATTTCAAAGAACTCTTAAAACCTTGCTAGCCATGGAATCATGTGAAGAATAAGAAAAATGTCAGTTTTTATTTTAAAAGTTCACTTCAATGATGGAGACTGCAGTGGTTTTCATACCGGTTCCTGCCTGAGAAATTGCTTTAAAAATACAAAAGTCCGGTCCTATTCCTAGAGATTTCAGTTGCTTTTGGATGGAATCCAGTTTCTGAATATTTTTAACAAGCATCCCAAGTTAATTCTGATATCCACCTATTTCTCTACTTTGCTTGGGAATCACTGATTCAAGACAAGTTGTCACTTTGTAGTGTATAGCTGTAAAGCTTGTTTTTAAATCTCCCATCATTGCCCCAGTAGGTCTAGATGGGACTCAGGAATTGAAATTTTATCAAGAATAACCAGGACTTGGTGAAGGTGATGAACAACATCATTCTTCAAAGTGAGCTGTTCAAGACATCTATTTAAGGTGGGGAAAGAAGAAACTAAAAATATTTTATTTTAACGTGAAAACTAAGAAAGGCATTAGGTTTTGCTCATACTCTGGCCCTCAAAATGAACCCATCAGCAGGGCCAGTCATGAGTCACCTACTGTGGAAGAAAAGGTGGGTCTTTAGCATGGAGAGGTTGACAGCAACATTTTCATCCAAACAAACATTATTACAACACAAAGCAGTTCACTGAGACTCATTTAGGTGAACATATGGATTTTTTCCCCTGATTTTCACTGACCTAAGTCTTCAGAAAATGGACTAGTGGCTTAGAAGGAATCGAGATTGATTTAAAACATTGTGAGTAATGCAACCACAAGTAAGCCATCTGAAAATGATACGGCTGACACGTTTCCTACTCTTAATGCAAGTTATTTCCCAACCTAATTAAGAGGAATAATCTACTAAGATCCAAGAAGTTGATCAATAAAAAGAACTCTTTTCTGAAATAAATGCAGGCTGTGGAAAGAGCATTTTGAAAATGGATGTTTCTATCATTACATAATTTTGTTGCTAAAAATCTGCATGCTTAGAAACATGGAATATGAATTTTCTACCCTGAAAATCAGTGGGTTTTGGACCATTATTTAAAGATATAATTAACATTTGATTAGTTTACAAGAAAAACTGACAGACTTCAGGGAAGATTAAAGCTTGCTTGACTTTCAACAAAAACCTTTAGTGGACAATATAGAGAAATGAGTAGGATGATTTCATATGCAAAGTAAAAAAATAAAGATGTTTTTTCCATTTGTAGCTGCATCTTTCTTTTTTTTTGTCAGCTAAGCTGGGTCACTAAACCCAAATATCTAAGCAAACTGAACTTAAACTCATATCTACAAATTTCTACATTATAAAGCATTAGGCTGAAATATTTTTTATAAATAACACAAAGCATATGAAATATTAGTTTTGTCCCAATATCATACTGTATATTATTTATCTTCAAAGAAAAGTTTTGTTGTTCCTTATATTAAAATAGTTATTAAAATGTTTGTGGTTTTCTCAGTTCAGTTTTTAAAAACTTCTATTGCGTCCTTTGCAATTTACGGAATATATAAATAAATTTATTTATGACATAAATAAATATCCATGTTCTGAGGATATTTGTTTGAAAATACTGACTTTCAGAAGCTGGATTAGAGAGAGTATTTTTCTTAGAAATCTGTTAATAAATTAGAAATTCTTTCTTTTCTCATCTATGGATTAGAAATATGTGCCTATCGATGGTAACAAAGTGAATATTAGTTGAGTATTATAAGCATTGTCTTAATGCTACCTCTTATTAGATGTTAAAAACTTTGGCAATTATTAATTAGTGGGTCAAAAGTAGCTGACATTTATTATTCTTTTTGTAGATAAATAGTGTTTAGTGTCAAAGAAAGGTTTTGGCATCACAGTTAAGTGAATGTTCATCAGGATCTTGAAATTGAAAATTTGAGAAATAAAATGAATATTTTAACTGAATTATATTAACCATCTTTGGGAAATTGGTGACAGATTCATCAGTGAAAAAAACAAATGCCATTTGCTTTTCTACTATAGACTGAATAGATGTAGAGCAATGTACATTATAAATACTTTTTAAATGGTTACAAAAATTACACACACATGAGCACCCCAAATGGAATGCACAATCTAGTTGGAGAGAGAAGACATAAAAGTGTACCCCATGTATCTTTTTACTTGAGGGGAAAGAATATCATATGACTGGGTCTTTAACACTAGTGGAACTAGTGAGTAGTGAGGAAAGTTCTCGCCACTTTGTACTTTAGTCATATTGGACTCTTTGCAACCTCATGGACTGTAGCCCACCAGGTTCCTCTGTCCATGAGATTCTCCAGGCAGGAATACTGGAGTGGCTTGCCATGCCCTCCTCCAGGGGATCTTCCCAACAAAGGGACTGAATCCAGGTCTCCTGTATCTCCTGCACTGCAGGCAGATTCTTTATCACTGAGGCACCAGGGAAGCCCTCTCACCACTTCAATGGGACAAATAATAGCACAGGCAGCAAGGAAATGCTTTGAGAGTGTTTATGTCATAATGACAAGAATGGAACTCTAGCACCACCTCTAGATAAGCTTATTTGTTTTCTACTGCTGTGTAACAGATTACCAATGATTTAATAACTTAAAACAAGCTCCACTTATTATCTCAGTGGCTATAGGTCCAAAGTCCTGGCACCATATAACTGTATTCTCTGCTCAATCAAGCTGTCTATAGAGCTGGAGTCTCATCCGCGTTCCAGAAATCTCTTCTTCCAATTTGGTAGAATTTGTTTCCTTGTAGAGCTCATAGTGACTCATCCTTCAAGGTCAGAAGAATGGCTTTCTTAGAGGCCACCTCTAAAGGGCTCACCTTGATTAGATCAAACCCAGGAACAATCATCTCCATTGTTTACTAATTTCAGTTAAATTTGAGATATGACATAGAAAATAAAATTTCTTATAATGAAAAACATTGTGGAAAAGAAATTTTATTTAAAAAAACTTTTTGTTCCATTGGCAGAGACATATAGGTATAGAAAAATTGCATTTCTAAACTATTCTTTGCAAAGTCTTATGAGTTCTTTGTGGTTTAATCACAAAGTCAAGTCCAACTCTTTGCGACCCTGTGGATTATAGCCCACTAGGCTCCTCTGTTCATGGAACTCTCCAGGCAAGAATACTGGAGTGGGTTGCCATTTCCTTCTCCAGGGATCTTCCCAACCTAGTGATCAAACCCATGTCACAGGATATTATATTCAATATCCTATGACAAGCCATAATGGAAAAGAATATTTTTTTTAAAATGTCTATATAACTGAGTCACTTTGCTATAGAGTGGAGATTGGCACAACACTGTAAATCAACTACACTTCAATTTTTAAAAATACAATTAAAAAAATACTTAATGGATGATATAGTATCCTGTGTGACAATGCATAGAGAGACAGTCTCTGCAATCATGTAGAAATGTGTAGGATAAAATGTGCTAAATATAAGATTTAATGCAATGTAGCATAACTGCCAAATGATAAGGCCATGTATTTGAGTGGTAATTGAATTTATATAAATGTCACATCTTTTATGATAATATATTGTAATAATAATCTTTGCATTGTTCTGCCATGAATGGCAAATGGAAAAACTTTCCAAATCCCTTGATAATTTAACTTTCCAACCTATCATCGTCTGTCAAATACACTTGTCAGACATTAAGGATTAAGAATGTAGTACCAGTGGTGGGCTTCCCCGGTGGCTCAGCGATGAACAGTCTGCCTGCCAGTGCGGGAGACGCAAAAGATGTGGCTTCGATCCCTGGGTGGGGAAGATCCCCTGAAAAAGGAAGCTGCAGCCCACTCCAGTATTCTCGCCTGGGAAATCCCATAGACAGAGGAGCCTGGCAGGCTACAGTCCATGGGGTCCCAAAAGAGCTGGACAGAACTGAGCAACTGAACAACAAGAACGTTATTAGTAGCGATATTCAAAGAGGAAACAGACAGGACAGGCTCCGTCTTGAAAGCAGCACTCTACCTTGGGCCGGACATCTATATATGCCCAGTATCTATGGAAACGACATACCAACTGCAAAACCAGACTCCCCAGGGAAGAGCCCCAGGGCTCATACCTAGACTCTCCCTCGACTAAAAGAATACCCTAGTTATCTGTGACCACCTTGATAATTGTCCACTGTTAACTATCTAGGCTTAAGGCATATGAATCATGGGTTAACTTTGATTGTATCTTTCTTTTCCTTTGTTCAGACTAGTTTCAGGGAATTTGGGGAGATGGGTTTGGGCATGTACACTTAGGGTATATAAGGTTATCGCAAAAACTGGTCAGGGTCCTTGGCTAAGAGAAGACTGCCTTGGGACCGCTGGTGTAATAAACTGCGCTCCACTATTTGTATTATTCTTCTGAATGAGTTTGTTTCTCGGAATGTGTGGCTACAAAAATACCAGGTGTGGAATTATGCTTTGCATTAGGAAAGAAATATAATGTTGTTGTTGAGTCACTAAGTTACGTCCAACTCTTTGCAATCCTGTTGACTGTAGCCCACCAGGTTCCTCTGTTCATGGAATTTTCCAGGCAAGAATACTGGAGTGAGTTGCCATTTCCTACTCCAGGGGATCGTCCCCACCCAGGGATCGAACCCGAGTCTTACATAACTCCTGCATTGGGGGTAGATTCTTTACCACTACACCACCTGGGAAGCCCTTTTAATACTAATTTACAGTGTCTCAAATTTGATAAGATTAAATATTGTCAGCAAAGCAAAAACTTTTCCTTTACCCTCTTAAATGAAGTGTTTGGGGCCTCCAATTAAACTGACAAGTGACAAATTAGCAAGACAAAAAGACTTAATTACATATGTACACAAGGAAATTCACAAAGAAATGCGACTCAAGGAGGGGAGTTTGGAGCTTCTGTACCATTTTAACAGGGGGCTGGGTGGGGCAGAGTGACACTTTTGGGAGCACAAATGAGTCCTTGAAAGTGAAAGTGAAGTCGCTCAGTCGTGCCCGACGCTCTGCGAACCGGTGGACTGTAGCCTACCAGGCTCCTCTGTCCAAGGGGATTAAAAGGGCCACTTAAGGAAAAACAAACAGTTTTAAGAGATAAATGGGCTTTCGAATAATAGATGGGAGATAGGATTGTGTCTGCTTGGGTGTGATACTGACTTCTGGTCTCCAAAAAGAGATTAGCATAACTCCCAGGGAGGTGATTTGTGACAATGGGGTTCTTCCGTTTGTGACAATGGAAGCTCTGCTTTTAGGCAGAGGGATTTCAGGAACTCAAAGGTCTTCAGATCAAAATAAATTTTTATACCACCGTGGTTTATTCTGGATCCCTATAAAGCAACAAGCTATGAATATATGAAGAAAAAAGAGAGAGAGAGAGAGAGAGAGAGAAAGCGTTCACTGTGAAAAGTCAACATCTAAGCCTTCTTAGATTGTATCAGATTCTCACTGAAGCTCATATTTGTGTTTAGTGTAATGTGTTAGAACCACAAGTCCGCAGTTTAATAAGCTTAGGGAAAACACCATTTTTTTGTTTTTAAAGACACTTCTCAATTGCTGAATCACAGATCACAGACAGGTGAGCAGAAATAAAATAATTAAGAGTAAATCAGTGGTTTATCATACCTTTAAAGATTAGAGACTTTAGAATGTTTTCTGAACTCATGAGTTTATCACCAATGGTGATTCAGTAGTTTTGTTTTTAATTATTTGCCCAAGGCTGAATCTGAGCAGAGTAATCGGCATGCTAATAGGGAAGCAGATTTCTTCCAGAGTGTACACTTTTTAAAAAGATTAAAGTAAAATTTCTTCAGCTATAGATGTTCTCAGGTTAACCACTCACCCCTACAAACATCTTCCCTCTGCACTTTTGATTCTTCCTCATCTTTCTAGGATCATTTTCTTCTTATCTTCATGGCCCTTCCTTCCTCTGTAGAAGGATGGTGATGAGGTAGGATTGTTTTCTTTCCGAAAATTACCCATTACCCATTGGCAGAAATTTAGCATCACAAAGCACTCATGGATCAAACGTATGGGAGGTATGGGAGCAGCTGCTCTGAAGAAAAGAAAAATGAGAGAAATGGATGAAGGTGATTTTTAAGTTAGATCAGTGCTTTTCAATGATTAACAAGCATACAAATCTCGGGGGGATTTTGTTAAAGTGGATATTTGGGGGCTTGGAACTGAGATTTGGCATTTCTAATAAGCTCCCAATGAAACTAATGCTACTGGTCAGGGGACCATCCTTTGTTTGTAGGTCAAAGAGTTGGGCTTCCTTTTTATGGATGCACCTTTTCCTTGAAGCTTCTGGAAAACACTGAAGTAATAATAAGGCAGCAGGAAAAACAATAAAATGCAGTTTATTTCTTCAGTGCCAAGATTTATACCGCATTTTTGAAGTCTGGTTTCTCTGAGGTGTAATGACCAGTAATGCTGAAGAAGCTGAAGTTGAACGGTTCTATGAAGACCTATAAGACCTTCTAGAACTAACACCCCCAAAAGATGTCCTTTTCATTATAGGGGACTGGAATGCAAAAGTAGGAAGTCAAGAAACACCTGGAGTAACAGGCAAATTTGGCCTTGCAGTACAGGTAAAGCAGGGCAAAGGCCAATAGAGTTTTGCCAAGAGAACACACTGGTCATAGCAAACACCCTCTTCCAACAACACAAGAGAAGACCCTACACATGGACATCCCCAGATGGTCAACACTGAAGTCAGACTAATTATACTCTTTGCAGCCAAAGATGGAGAAGCTCTATACAGTCAGCAAAAATGCCTGGGAGCTGATTGTGGATCAGATCATGAACTCCTTATTGCCAAATTCAGACTTAAATTGAAGAAAGTGGGCAAAACCGCTAGACCATTCAGGTATGACCTAAATCAAATCCCTTATACAGTGGAAGTGAAAAATAGGTTTAACGGACTAGATCTGATAGACAGAGTGCCTGATGAACTATGGATGGAGGTTCATGATATTGTACAGGAGACAGGGATCAAAACCATCCCCAAGAAAAAGAAGTGCAAAAAAGCAAATTGGCTGTCTGAAGAGGCCTTACAAATAGCTGTGAAAAGAAGAGAAGCCAAAAGCAAAGGAGACAAGGAAAGATACAATCATCTGAGAACAGAGTCTCAAAGAATAGCAAGGAGAGATAAAAAACCTTTCCTCAGCAATCACTGCAAAGAAATAGAGGAAAACAATAGAATGGGAAAGACTAGCGATCTCTTCAAGAAAATTAGAGATACCAAGGGAACATTTCATGCAAAGATGGGCTCAATAAAGGACAGAAACGGTATGGACCTAACAGAAGCAGAAGATATTAAGTAGAGGTGGCAAGAATACACAGAAGAGCTGTAGAAAAAAGACGTTCACAACACAGATAATCACAATGGTGTGATCACTCACCTAGAGCCAGACATCCTGGAATCTAAAGTCAAGTGGGTCTTAGGAAGCATCACTATGAACAAAGTCAGTGGAGGTGATGGAATTCCAGTTGAGCTATTTGAAATCCTAAAAGGTAATGCTGTGAAAGCGCTGCACTCAATATGCCAGCAAATTTGGAAAACTCAGCAGTGGCCACAGGACTGGAAAAGGTCAGTTTTCATTCCAATCCCAAAGAAAGGCAATGCCAAAGAAGGCTCAAACTACCGCACAATTGCACTCATCTCATACGCTAGTAAAGTAATGCTCAAAATTCTCCAAACCAGGCTTCAGCAATACGTGAACCATGAACTTCCACATGTTCAAGCTGGTTTTAGAAAAGGCAGAGGAACCAGAGATCAAATTGCCAACATCCACTGGATCATGGAAAAAGCAAGAGAGTCCCAGAAAAACATCCATTTCTGCTTTATTGACTATGCCAAATCTTTGACTGTGTGGATGACAATAAACTGTGGAAAATTCTGAAAGAGTTGGGCATACCAGACCACCTGACCTGCCTCTTGAGAGTCTGTATGCAGGTCAGGAAGCAACAGTTAGAACTGGACATGGAAAAACACACTGGTTCCAAATAGGAAAAGGAGTACATCAAGGCTGTATATCGTCACCTTGTTTATTTAACTTCTATGCAGAGCACATCATGAGAAACACTGAGCTGGAAGAAGCACAGGCTGGAATCAAGATTGCCGGAAGAAATATCAATAACCTCAGATATGCAGATGACACCACCCTTATGGCAGAAAGCAAAGAAGAACTAAAGAGCTTCTTGATGAAAGTGAAAGGGGAGAGTGGAAAAAGTTGGCTTAAAGCTCAACATTCAGAAAACAAAGATCATGGCATGCGGTCCCATCACTTCATGGGAGATAGATGAGGAAACAGTGGAAACAGTTGCTGTCATTTTTGGGGGCTCCAAAATCACTGCAGATGGTGATTGCAACCATGAAATTAAAAGATTCTTACTCCTTGTATGGAAAGTTATGACCAACCTAGACAGCATGTTAAAAAGCAGAGACATTGCTTTGTCAAAAAGGTCAGTCTAGTCAAGGCTATGGTTTTTCCAGTAGTCATGTATGGATGTGAGAGTTGGACTATAAAGAAACCTGAGACTAGAAGAATTGATGCTTTTCAACTGTGGTGTTGGAGAAGACTCTTGAGAGTCCCTTGGACTGCAAGGAGATCCAACCAGTCCATCCTAAAGGAGATCAGTCCTGGGTGTTCATTGCAAGGACTGACGTGAAGCTGAAACTCCAATACTTTGTCCACCTGATGTGAAGAGCTGACTCATTTGAAAAGACTCTGATGCTGGGAAAGATTGAGGGCAGGAGGAGAAGGGGACAACAGAGGATGTGATAGTTGGATGGCATCACCGACTCAATGGACCCGAGTTTGGGTAACTCTGGGAGTTGGTGATGGACAGGGAGGCTGGCATGCTGTGGTTCATAGGGCCTCAAAGAGTCGGACACAACTCAGCAACTGAACTGAATTGAACTTCTCTAAGGTGAAAATGCCATAGTGGAATAGGTATCATAACATCTGTGTGATAATCAGAAGATAGAGATTTGCTGAGATCCTCTCAACAGGATAATAATATTTACTAAAAAGCAAGACAAAACACAGCATCAACAATCCCAAAGATCATTTGCTAAATATTTATTCTGTTTTAGCCTCTGAGGACCCAAAGTTGAAGATTACATCATCCCTGCTGATAAAAATTTAAAATTCATCATGATCAGTGCTGCAGTGTGGTATAAATGCCGCGGGAGGCAGACGAAAACATAACTTACATGTGGGAAGACAAGGCTGTAGAGAAGAGGTGAAATTGGAGTTAAGGCTTGAGTGACAGGTAAGGTTTTACCTGTCAAGAAAAGGCAGAGGACATTCTCTGCAGAGAAAACAGGAGATGCAAAGGTGGGGAGGCCCTTGCCCTTGCAGCGTGGCTTTTGATGGAGGGGTTATGCTTCCACCCAGACAAGTTCACTACTGAACAATAGTGAACAGTAGTGAAATACAATGAGACCCACAGTGAGAAATATTCTATTATTCGCAGCAACTTATAATTGAAATAAGAAACAGGTACTTAAAAAAAAAAACCTTGAAAAGCAAATGGACATTAAATACTTTATAATCACCCTCCCCACTGCCTTTTTAAAGGGAGCTTTTGTGAAAGAAATAAAAAAAGGAAGGAACGCATTTTGCACCGTTTGTTACAGAGGTTGTCATGGAAAAGCTGACCTTCTATGCAGGGCTTAAGGATGGGAAGTTACTAGGGCATGCACCAGAAACCACTTCTCTTGCTTTCAGGCATGAGACTGGTTCCCCTGTGGAATTAGAGACAATCTATTTTGACTATGCAATTTTTAGGGTATTGTTATGTAGTTAGAATAGGGAAAAAAGAGTCCAGAATGCTGGTGGCTAAAAGACAAAGAAGGGAAAAGTTTGTGAAAATACAATAAAGGAAGGTCGAAGGACGGGAGTGAGGACCTCAGGTAAAACAAACAGCCCTCTGGTTAGTCCAGTTTACAAAGGGCAGGCTCAGGGGGAGGAGAAAAAAACATATAAAAAGAGGAGCTTTGGGCTTCTCTTCGTGTCTTTTGGGTCAGCTTGCCCTCACACCTCAAGGATGTATTTTCCTTTGCTTGCAATTAAAACTGAGCTGTAACACGAAACTATAACATTGGTCTGTCCACAGCTTCAAATTTTTGCTATGGCGAGACAGAACCGAGGAAATTACAAACTTCCCCGACAATATTGTTGTAGGCAGGTAAGTCTTTTAAGAGATCAGTTTTTATAGAGTCTTCTTTTATAACTGATGGATATGTATTAGGGGAACATCGAAAGCAAAACAGTGGAGTGCAAGGTTCAAATATAACTAACATTAAATTCATTTGTTGTATACATATTTATTTTGCAATATTTTATTCTGAGCACCTTTCTGGGCTTTGAGACTAAAATGACAAACAAGACCGGAGTGAACCTGACTCCAGAAAGCTTTTATTTTAGTGGAAGCATCACTAAGCAACAGGGAGTGCTATTTCATCAGCAGTTATCAAAGTGTGTACCATGGACCCTTTGGTGGTCTCCAGTACTTTTAGTGGATCCATGAGCTCAAACTGCTTTTCATAACATGAGACATTATTTGCTTTTCCCCCCACTTTGTTGATATTTGCATAGATGATGTAGAAGCAATAATGGGTAAAACTGCTGGTGCTTTAGCACAGATACTATCAGTGTCACCCTACTGGTTTCCATTTCTAGTCAATTTTGTTCTTACTGCTGCAAATGTGTGGGAGAAAAACAAAGAAAAAAACCAGCTTCACTTAAGAATGTTCTTAATGAAGCAGTAAAGACTAATTTCATTAAATCTTGACCCTTAAGTATATGTCTTTTAAATATTTTGTGTGATTAGAAAAAGGCAGGACTTTAGCAAGAACGCAGAGTAAGAAATGTCAGTTTTCATCCTCCTATAAAAAACATACTGCTATTCATGAATGAAAATAGCTCCAGGAAGGCTCAACAGTTCAGTTAAGAGGCTACAGCAGCAGTGGAGGAAAAAAAAAAAAAAAGGAGAATAGTGGCACAAAAAGGATTGCTGGGGAGACCAGCTTGCCTGAAACATCTGGAGAAGGCTGGAAACAAAGAAGAAGGTCAGAGGCTGTCATAATCCATACAGCATCAGCCACGTGGTGGGTGCCACCAGGATCCCCATTGGCCTGCCCTCTAGAGGACACTGGCAGCCTTTGTCCCTGAGGAGCTCAAGAGTCCTGGCAACAGCTATAAACCTTGCAACTTTCACAGTAAAGGACCCCAAAGTCTTCGCAAGCAACCCGCTGGCCTACTCCGCAGAGGGTACTGGCAGCTTTTGTCACTGCAGTAAACTGGTACAGCGCTTGGAACAGAATAGATGTTTAACAAATGGTATTTGGGATTGTTTGGGTCAACAAAATATTGCCAACCAGGGGAAGTTACCCAAGTTTCAGCGTCTAGCATTTGCATAGGAGTGTCATTACATAAATGTGAGTGAGTGAGTCATGGGCCACATGATCGAACTAAATCTACAAGCCCCCATCCCTAGATATTGGGCTGCTGTCAAAGGACTCCCCACAAACTGGGAGAAGGCAGTGGCACCCCACTCTAGTACTCTTGCCTGGAAAATCCCATGGACAGAGGAGCCTGGTAGGCTGCAGTCCATGGGGTCGCTAAGAGTCAGACATAACTGAGCGACTTCACTTTCACTTTTCACTTTCATGCATTGGAGAAGGAAATGCAACCCACTCCAGTGTTCTTGCCTGGAGAATCCCAGGAACGGGGGAGCCTGGTGGGCTACACTATGGGGTCACACAGAGTCGGACACGACTGAAGCGACTTAGCAGCAGCAGCAGCCCCACAAACTGAAGACAAAGATGAGCTAAATTCTTCACTATATAACAGAGACCAAGACACAGGTGCTGAACTATAGAGACCTGAACACATGTGTGCTGCATGAGTAGAGACTTCCGGTCTGTGTGGCTTGACTCCAGGGTATCTTGAAACATAAAAATGAGGGATAATCCATGGAAAGAAGTTTGAGGACATTTTATGAAGCATCTTTGAAAGTAGCCTAAGAATTTTATCTTTTCCTATTACCATATATATTTATTTCCAACTATGTTCATTACCTGAATTACTTCTATTTGGTGAAGCTATAGCATCTCAAGGGGCTTCCCAGGTGGTGCTAGTGGTGAAAAAACAACAGCAACAACAACACACACACACACATAAAAAACCCCACCTGCCAGTGCAGGAGACCCAAGAGACACAGTTTTGATCCCTGGGTCAAGAAGATCCCCTAGAGCAGGGAATGGCTACCCACTCCAGTATTCTTGCCTAGAGAATCCCATGGATAGAGGAACCTGGTGGGCTACAGACCAAGGGTCGCAAAGAGTTGGATACAACTGAACTGACTTAGCATGAGTGCATGCATGGCATCTCAAATGACTTTAACAAGGAGAATGGGCCTGGACCATGTTTCTAAAAGTCCACCTCATGCTTATAAACTATTTCCACTGAACCAAGAAAAAGTCATTGAGAAACTCAATAACTTTTAACGAAACAACTGATGCAGCTATTTAGCAAATCTGCTCTGGTCTCTGTTAGCCAGCTACCCATTTTGTTCCCTGATTCATTTTTTTTTTTCCTCTAGATTTCCAGGTTTCTGGCTCCTCTCTGAAACCTTTTTCTCTGTCTCAACTTATCAATGTCCATGCTAATCCATTAGCTTGTCTGTATGTTACCTCCCGTGATGGCATCACAGCTAGATACCTAATTAGACAGCCCTGTGACCAGGGTAGCTGTGCCAGGAAAGGGAACTGCCTACCAAATCTAGCCTTGCATCCCTTTCCTGTGGTGCTTGCCTTTTTCTTGGACAAGAGCCCTTCATTCCATTCCAGCTCTCAGCTCTGAGTCACAGGGTGGGATTCCACCCTTGCACCCTGTTTGGGCATGGCACTGTGCATTGTACAGAATGGGCACTCTTATTCAGTCACATTATACCCACAAGTACTAATTCGTCTGAAGGCATCGACTATTATACTGTACATTTACCCTTTTCTGAAAAATATGGATGGTATATGATATATGATATATGGTATATGATAAACTAGTACCTGGTCTGGCATACAAGAGCTTCTCAGCTGGTTATAAGCTAGATGCTGAATGAGAAATGACAATCCATTTCTCAATGAACATGAGTTTGAGCAAGCTCCAGGTGCTGGTAATGGACAGGGAAGCCTGGTGTGCTGCAGACCGTGGGGCTGCAAAGAGTCAGACACAACTGAGTGACTGAATGGACTGAAGCGAGAAATCTGGACCAATGAAAGGAGCCCTGACTTCATAAAGCTGACAGTCGAGTGGGTAGCTTATAACTTTTTTGAATGTAAACACTACTAGTTAATTTTTAAACATAACCCTATTACAAATGTCTACTTAATAATTACTATAGTAAGGCGGTTCTACATTCTTCAATCCTTTAAGTGCACAAGATGGGTTCTTTTCTCCAAGTGGCCTGGAATGAAAATCTCCAAGGACAGGTAAGTCACATGGACCTAGATTCTTCCTCTGGAATCTAATCCAGAAAAGAGAGAAACCGCAGGAGAAGAGTATGTAGGAGCGAAAGCTGAGATGTCAGGGCAGTGAGAACCATGACTGACATGAAGAAATGAAAAAGCAGCAGCTACAAAAAAGATGGATTAGCTGGTTCAGGAAGAGTAGAAGTAAAGAGAAGTCTCCTTAATTGCCCAAGAAGGATGTGCTCAGTTAATGAGGTGATCAAATAAATGAACCCTAGTGCTGTGTGGAGAAGGCAATGGAAACGTACTCCAGTACTCTTGCCTGGCAAATCGCACGGATGGAGGAGCCTGGTAGGCTGCAGTCCATGGGGTCGCTTAGAGTCCGGCACGACTGAGCGACTTCACTTTCACTTTTCACTTTCATGCATTGGAGAAGGAAATGGCAACCCACTCCAGTGTTCTTGCCTGGAGAATCCCAGGGACAGGGGAGCCTGGTGGGCTGCCGTCTCTCTCGTGTCGCACAGAGTCTGATACGACTGAAGCGATTTAGCAGCAGCAGCAGCAGCTGCTGCTGCAGCAGTGCTGTGTAGATGATTCTGCCCCACTGTGTTCGGTTTCACTACGTCTCAACCATTCAGCTGTTCCTGACTTCCTGGGCGGGGTGGGGTCGGGGAGCGGTTCTTGCCTCCTTGATTTCTACATGTATGCTTTTATTAATTCTGTACATTCCCAGGTGGCGCTAGTGGTAAAGAACCTGCCTGCTAGCAGAAGATATGAGATGAGGGTTCCGTCTCTGGGTGGGGAAGATCACCTGGAGAAGGGAATGGCAACCCACTCCAGCATTCTTGCTTGGAGAATTCCATGGACAGAGGGCCTCATGGGCTACAGTCCATGGGGTCACACAGAGTGGGACATGGCTGAAGCAGCTTAGCACACACACACACACACACACACACACACACACACACACACACACAGTGTAAGGTAGTCTGATGTTTCTGACTGACATGCAACTGAAATCAACCTGCATGAAGGCATTCAAGAAATATCCACTCTTGTTTGGAAGATATGATGAAAATAAGCAAACAAGGGAAGAACAGACTTGTACCTCCTTTAAAAAACCTGTTAATAATATACTGTTACTAAAAACCCATGACTATGGCCAAAACAAAATCATCTGGATGAGTAGAAAATCAAAGGTGAAATTTCCAGCACAACCTCTGGCCCCCACTTCTACTTTCCAGAAGTAGTAACAGTTTCAAGTTTATCCTTCCAGAATATTTCTTCTTATATATACACGTTCTTATACAGATAAACTCATTCTAAAATGCTATTCTTTATTTTCTTACAGCAGCTATCCATTTCCGTTAATACAAATCTGCCTCATTCTATCAACAGCTGTGTTGTATTATATGAAGTAGTTGTCACATTATTTAACTAGAGCTCTACTGTCAAGCATCTAGGCTATTTTCAGTTCTTTGCTCTTATAAATAATGCAGTAGTGAGCATTCTTCTTTTTGTATCATTGTGTAGTTGAGTGAATATTAAAGGATAAAAACCTAGTAACGGATTTGCTGAGTAAAGGAGATATGTTAATTTAAAATGTCATAAATATTGTGAAATTGCCATCCCCAAATGTTATTTTAATTTACAACAACCTTGTTTAAAATGCCTGTTTTCCCACACCTATGCTAGACTGGATATTATCAAATCTTTTCATCTTTGCCAATATAATGTGTTAAAAATACTGCGCTGTTTTAATTTGAATTTTTAAGCACTAGTGATGCCAAACATCAGATATTTATTGGTGATTTGAATTTTGTTTTCTGTGAAATATTTGTTTTTCTAAAAAAAATTCTTTGTCATTCATGTTGAAAATATTGTTTCACTTTGTTATTTTTCCTGTGGATTTATTTATTGAATGTTATCCTGCATGTACATGTCCTTATTTATACAGATTTAAAATAATCAGTCATTTCTTTTGGACTCTGAGGATTTTTGTATACTTGAAAAGTCATTTAACCCCCCAAATGACATTTTTTTCTATATTTTTATGTTCTTTTAACATTAATATTTAAATTTGGATAAATTTATTTTGTTTTAAAGGGAAGATTGGGATTCACTTTTCTTTCAGATGACTGTACAGCTGCCCACCTAAATGCAATAAATAAACCAAATTTTCCCAACTGATAAGAAATATCATCTTTCATATCTTAAATCTCTATCCATATTTAAGTCTATATCTGGATTTAAATGACTATAAATGCATTAATATATCTATTACAGGTTATTTAACTTTCCATAGCTTTGAAAATGCCTTAATATTTGGTAGGAGGTGTATTCTTTCTCTAGGGCAACTTGAAAATATGTGTCAAAAAAGACAAAACTAACTGCAATCTTTGACCCAGCAATTTCACTTCTGGAATTTTTAACTAAGAAAATAATTAAAATGTATGTTTTGTTATTTAGTCACTAAGTCATGTCCAACTTTCTGCAACCCCATCGACTGCAGCATGCCAGGCTTCCTTATCCTTCGCTATATCCTAGAGTTTGCTCAGATTCATGTCCATTGAGTTGGTGATGCCATCCAACCATCTCATCCTCTGTTGCCCTCTTCTCCTCTTGCTCTCAATCTTTCTCAGTATCAGGATCTCTTCCAATGAGTCGGCTCTTCACTTCAGGTGACCAAAATATTGGAGTTTCAGCTTCCAGATAAAATGTATATATCATTTAATATGTATGATCTCAATTTCCCCAAGTCAAATTGGAATATGGGGCTCCCCAGAGGCTCAGTGGTAAAGAAGCTGCTTGCAATGCAGGAGACGTGGGTTCGGTCCATGGGTCGGGAAGATCTCCTGGAGAAGGAAATGACAACCCATTGTGTTCTTGCCTGGGAAATTGCATGGAAAGAGGAGCCAAGTGTGCTACAGTTCATGGGGTCACAAAAGAATCAGACAAGACTGAATGACTAAAGAACAGCAACAAATCAGAACACAGGACAGATTGGAACACTGCAAGAGTTATAACTAGGGTGACCAAGGGATTTCCCAGGACATGGGGCTTTCAGTGCCGAAACCAGGAAATTCTCAAGTAAGCTATATGGTTGGTCACCCTAGCTGCCCAAATATTTCTAGTTCTTGTTCTTCCTGTTCTACGTGGTCTCTAGCCTCACAAATATTTCTCGGAGGTCCCAAGTTTCATATGTGCTTACAAGTATATGTTCTGTATAAGTATACATTCATATTCATATTTATCTCTACTGGTACTGCCACTGTTCCACGTGGAGGTCCCCAACCGATGCTACTCAATTCTGTGCTAGTTAATTGTTAAAGGTTTCCTGGCTGTCTGTTGGGTATAGTGAGCATCACTGTCACTCTGATTAGTATAGCGTTATCTACCTGGCAGTAAGGTATCTCTCAAGCTGTAAGGGTCTGGTTTCTCTGACTCTATTGTGGCCACCCTACAGCCAAGAACAAGAAAACAGCCTCCAAGAGAGAGTCAGATTTCCAATCCTGAAACACCAGGAAGGCTACTCAGAGAACCCGATGGTGTCAGACCTAGATTGTCAAAGGAAAAATTTATTTCCATATTTCCTATTAGTTAACTTGGAGGAGTTACCCTCACCCACTTACAGGAGAAAGCCAAGCTCCGCACTGCACCGCCCCTCCACCCCCCCACCCCCCAACACACACAAGGCTGTGCCTGCTCAGCCTCTAATCTGTCGAGTGAGCATCACCATGAACCTAGGTGATTCCCCGGTGGTGACATGATCACAGACTCTGACGTTTGGGCTCACTGCCAATTTCTATGTGTGAATATATATCCTGCCATCTTTTACTACTGAGTTTGGTTAAGAAATGAGAGACGACAGGAAACTTGAATCACCCCTCTCTGTTACAGTGGGGTCAGAAAAAGAGTTGGAGAGTAAGACTAAATAATAACCACCAGCACTGCTGCACCCTTGAGAGCAAAACAGGAGCTGAAGCGGACAGATCCATGTGGCCCACAGCAAGGCCACAAGAGGGGGAGGCATGTGTTTCTGTGATATTAGTCGTTGCTATTCCAATGTCTGAGTACTGAATCCAGTAATATCTTCAAACAGAAATATATATATAATTGCTAGTTTTTAACTCTTCTCTATATCCTCTTTGGGCATATATTTTAGCAATGAAAAGTAAGAATCAGCAATACACTATAAATCCAATTTTAGGTGACTTGGTGGTAAAAAAGAATCTGCCTGCCAAAGCAGGAGAGGCAAGAGACATGGGTTTGATCCCTGGGTAGGGAAGATCTCCTGGAGAAGGAGTGGCAGCCCACTCCAGTATTCTTGCCTGGAAAATTCCATGGACAGAGGAGCCTGGCAGGCTAGTCTGTGGGGTCACAAATAGTTGGACACGACTGAGCGACTAAACACACGCACATACGTAAAGCAGATGAAGGTACGCATTTTTTATAGTCAATAATATTTTAATAACTTTGTATGGTGACAGATGGTTACTAGACTTAGCATGCTGATCAATTCTGAATACATGTAGACATCAAATCACTGCATTGTACACCTGAAACTGATATAATATTGTATGTCAACTATACTTCAATTTCAAAAAGAAAAAAAAAATAAGATTTCTCTGTGTGGTTGGGATATCAGTAATCTGTTTGTTTCTTTGTGAGGGCATACTTTTAATATGTGTGGGTGTAATGAAGGTTTCCAGTTGGTTTAAATTGATTTAATATGCAATTATTTTTAGAGCACTTTTCGATTCACAGAAAAATTGAGAGGAAGAGACATCAGTTTCTCATTACCCTGTGCCCCTAGGCATGCACGGCCTCCTCCATTATCAATGCCCTCTACCAGACTGGTACCTTTGTTTTAACTGATGCACCTACACTGGTATATCATAATCACCAACCCATAGCTTACATTATCGCTCACCCTTGGTGCTGTATATTCTATGGGTTTGGACAAATGTAAAATGACATGTATGTGTCAATACAGTGACCACTGAGACTCCACTGCAAAGAAAGCAAAGACTTTCTTCTGCTGACTTTGAAGAACAAGCCACCATGGGTTCTATAGCTAAAAGGAAATAATTCCACCAATCAGCACATGAGCTTTAAAGAGGACCTCAGGCATGAGATGAGACCTCAGCCCTGGCCACTACCTTGACTTCACCCTTCTGATGCCCTGAATAGAGGACCTAGGTAAGCTGTCCCCAACCTTCGATCCACAGAAGCTCTGAGATAATAAATAAGTTGTTTGAACCACTATGTTGTGATTATTAGTCAGTAGTTGAAAACCAATATGTTATCTAATTGGTATTTCATGTGTTGGTTTTGAGAACAATTGAATTGAAGCACTTTAGAAGAAATCTACATATGATTTATATATTGATTATGAAGTAGATTGTGGTATATTTCTAGATGTTTCTAAATAAAAGCCTATGATTAAGCTTATGTTTCTAGATATTTTTTGCCAGTTCCATATTGAGCCATTTCAAACTGTCTGTACTGGTATCCCTGCTTCTTGTTTTATAGAGGACTTAGTAGTGATATCATTCTGATTTTGTTCAGAGGATGGTCTTTATAGTGTTTGTAAGATTTCTGAGGAAGGCTTTGCTTCCTGTTAGCATGTCTTGGAAAATGGTAACTAACCACTCTATAAATTAGCCCAAGAATAGCTGTATAATACTCTAATTATATGGTACTAATCAGAATGCTTGGATCATATTTTCTCTGTGGATTATACTTTCTTAAGCTATTTCTTCCTTGCCACAATTGGGATTTGTTGTTTATGGGAGCAGAAAGACTTTCCTTTTGTAAGAAGAGTAACTTATTGTGTGGTTTTGGATCTGATGATCTGAAAAAATGTTCTATACATGTAGATAAATGGCATTTCTTGCGTTGCTTTGTTAAGAAGCCCTAGCCATATTAGCTCAGGGAGATTATGATCTAATTATTTTATTTTTGATAAGGCTTCAACAAATGTAGCTTTATTAATTTAATACATGATGATCTGTTTCATGAATCATAGAAAGAAGTTAAGGCACGAGGTGAGTTGGATAATCAAATGTTACTGTGCTCAGGAAAATACAGATGCTTTCAAGACTCTCTCAAGTACTCACAGTAATAATGAAGAAATATTTGAAACTTTGTGTTGATATGAATACCTGGACACTTTGCTCGTTAAGCTTTTTATGAGTCTCTGAAATGCTTTCCATTCACTTTTTTCTTTTAGTTTCATAATTTAGTCATGTTTAATTTTTGAACTAAGAGGTCTTCTATACTCAAGAAACAATATCTTAATACACCTTTTGCAAACTGCTTTTTTCTTGAAGAGGTATGTTCAAATGTAAACCATTGTTTTTCCAGGAATTTTTCCAAATGTACATTTGCTATCTTTCTTTCTTTTTTTTTTTTTTTTAATCTAAAATAGATGCAAAGTAAGTGTTTTTGCAAGGCTAACTCCTACTCTGCCAAAAGTGTCATGCTTCTCAATGGATGTGGCGCCCTCTAGTGGATAGAGTTGCAATAATGTAAACTTTTTTTCAAACAAATTTCCCCTGAGGAGAAATTCGCAAAATATTACCATTTTAAAGTGTACCATTAAGTGGTATTTCGTGTATTAACAATGTGAGACAGCTAGCTCTCTCTAGTTTCAAAACTTCTTAATAATTCCATAAAATACCTCATAACCATTAGCTCAGTTCAGTTCAGTTCAGTTCAGTCGCTCAGTCGTGTCCGATTCTTTGCGACCCCATGAATCGCAGCACTCCAGGCCTCCCTGTCCATTAGCTTATCCCTCCCTATTCAACGTTCTGCCATACCCTTGCAAGCTCTACTCTACTTCCTGTCTCTATGGATTTGCTTAATCTGGGTATATCATTTAAAAGAAACATACAGAATGTGATTTTGGTGGCTGGCATCTCTCATTTACATAATATTTTTGAGGTTCATGTCAGTGACTGAACTGAACTGAATATTTCATTGTATGTATATACCACAATCGACTTATCTGTTCATTCACTGGTTGAAATTTAGGTTGTTTCTACCTTTTTGTTGTTACAATTAATCCTGCTATAAACATTTGTATACAAGTTTCTGTGTGAATGTATGTTTCCATTTCTTGTGGGTAAATACTTTGCAGTTTAATTGCTGGGTCATGTGGTAAGTCTGTGTTTAATTTTTTGAGGAACCACACAAGCGAAAAGGCCAACCAAGACACATCAGAATGTGGTTTTCTAAAATACTGTCATGTTCTGCAAGAGAATGCTTCTTCGTGTGGGAAAATAATGACAATAGTTATAGTTACTTATATTTCCCTCTAATAATGCCAATCTTTTACAGAAAGCCTTTCTAGAATTTAACATGGGATAATAATCCTCCTTTTCCCATAAAGACTGACTTCAATGATATGCTATAAGATTTATCAATTAAAATATATATGATTATTTAGTATGTCAAGATGTTTGTGTGACCTATTGTATTTTGACTTCTAAATAAGTTTTTCTCCTTTTTCTTGACTCCTTTTCATCTGAAAAACATGACTTTTTTTTGTTTCAAATAACAGGAATTCAGATATCAATTATATCAATTTAGAGGGTCCTCTTCAAACTTGATAGTTATAAATTTACAGTAATGTTGAATTTTTACATATTAAGACTCAAAGTTCGGAGAGTGGAATAAAGTATAGGCTCTAAAATAGGAAGAGTAGTACATTATATAAGGGAAGTTCTTGTCTCACAGGAAATGGGAAATATTTCCTGTTACTCATCAGTGGAACAGAAGAGAAAAAATTAAGACGAGAAGGAGATCAGATATTAGTGACCTGATTCTCTCTTCCAGCTCATAGCTAAAAGTAGTATTAGAAGTGGTGGTGGTAGACTGTTACCATTCAAAGATGGATTTAAGTGACTCTCAAGCAGAGGGCATATTCCGCACTCTTCAGGACGTAGCTGAAAGCTGGCAAGTAGATTGATACAGCCACCATGGAGAACAATATAGAGAGTCCTTAAAAACTAAAGATAGAACTTTCATATGACCTAGCAATCCCACTACTGGGCATATATCCTGAGAAAACCATGGCTCAAAAAGACACATGTAGCCCAATGTTCACTGTAGCACTGTTTGCAATAGCCAGGACATGGAAGCAACCTAAATTTCCATCGATGGATGAATGGACAAAGAAGATGTAATACATATATACAGTGGAATACTACTCAGTCATAAAAGGAATGAAATTGGGTCATTTGTAGAGATGTGAATGGACCTGGCATCTGCCATACAGAGTGAAGTAATTAAGAAAGACAAAAACAAATATCGTGTATTAGCACATATATGTGGAATGTAAAAAAATGGTACAGATGAGCCTATTTGCAGGGAGGAATAGAGAGGCAGACATAGAGAATGGACAGATGAAAAGGGGAGGATGGAATGAACTGGGAGATTAGGATTGACATATACACACTACAGTGCATAAAGCAGATAGCTAGTGGGAAGCTGCTGTATGGCACAGGGAGCTCAGTGCAGTGCTTTGTGAGGATCTGGAGGGGTGGCTTGGGGGTGCCAGAGGGAGATTCAAGAGGGAGGGGATATATGTATACTTACAGCTGATTCACCATGCACAGCAGAAACTCATACAACATTGTAAAGCAATTACACTCTAATTAAAAGTTAACTTTAAAAAAGATACTCTTTAATATGACAAAAAAGAAATCCCTACATCTGGGACTTCCCTGGTAGTCAAGTGGTTAAAACCTCATGTTTTCAATGCAGGGATCTTGGGTTCCATCACCCTGGTCATGAAACTAAGATTCCACATGCCACATGGCCAAAAATAAATACATAAATAACCTATACCAAACAGCATACTTAATAGTAAACAATTAAAATATGCCTCAAACTCAAATGGAAAGTAAACAAGCTAACTATTATCATCATACTCCTTAAATGTTATAATGGATGTCTACGCAGTCTAGTAAGGGAAGAAAATGAAAATGATGGTAATAGGATTAAAAAGAACAGAAATCAGTGAAATAGAAAACTGAAAAACTGTAGAGAAAAATCAGTAAATCACAAGTTGGCATTTTTGAATACATTAGTGAAATTGCAGAAATCCTTATTGACTATGCCAAAGCCTTTGACTATGTGAATCATAATAAACTGTGGAAAATCCTGAAAGAGATGGGACTACCAGACCACCTGACCTCCCTCTTGAGAAAGCTGTTTGCAGGTCAGGGAGCAACAGTTAGAACTGGACATGGAACAACACACTGGTTCCAAATAGGAAAAGGAGTACGTCAAGGCTGTATATTGTTACCCTGCTTATTTAACTTCTATGCAGAGTACATCATGAGAAACGTTGGGCTGGAAGAAGCACAAGCTGGAATCAAGATTGCCGGGAGAAATATCAATCACCTCAGATATGCAGATGAGACCACCCTTATGGCAGAAAGTGAAGAGGAGCTAAAGAGCCTCTTGATGAAAGTGAAACAGGAGAGTGGAAAACGTTGGCTTAAAGCTCAACATTCAGAAAACGAAGGTCATGGCATCCGGTCCCATCACTTCGTGGGAAATAGATGGGGAAACAGTGTCAGACTTTATATTTTGGGGCTCCAAAATCACTACAGATGGTGATTGCAGCCATGAAATTAAAAGACACTTACTCCTTGGAAGAAAAGTTATGACCAACCTAGATAGCATATTCAAAAGCAGAGACATTACTTTGCCGACTAAGGTCCGTCTAGTCAAGGCTGTGGTTTTTCCAGTGGTCATGTATGGATGTGAGAGTTGGACTGTGAAGAAGGCTGAGCACCGAAGAATTGATGCTTTTGAACTGTGGTGTTGGAGAAGACTCTTGAGAGTCCCTTGGAGAGGCGATCCAACCAGTCCATTCTGAAGATCAACCCTGGGATTTCTTTGGAAGGAACGATGCTAAAGCTGAAACTCCAGTGCTGTGGCCACCTCATGCGAGAGTTGACTCATTGGAAAAGACCCTGATGCTGGGAGGGATTGGGGGCAGGAGGAGAAGGGGACGGTCGAGGATGAGATGGCTGGAAGGCATCACCAACTCGATGGAGGTGAGTTTGAGTGTACTCCGGGAGATGGTGATAGGACAGGGAGGCCTGGAGTGCTGCGATTCATGCGGTCTCAAAGAGTCGGACACGACTAAGCAACTGAACTGAACTGAACTGAACTTAGATAAGCTGATTATGAGAAAGAGATAAACCACACATTTTCAATAGCAGAAATGAAAAAAGGGATATGACTAAAGAGGGCACAGACATCACAAGCATAAAAAAGGGAAGATTTGAACAATTTATACAACAAATGCAATAACTTAGGAATTCTTAGAGGAAACTCTTAAAAAAGTGTAACTTACCAAAACTAAAAGAGAGAAAAAAAAGTAGGAAACAATTTCCATAGCCTTATATTTGTTGAACAGATTAATGTCTTGAATTTAAAACTTCTGCACAGGGAAGACTCAAGTTACAGATGGCTTTACTAGTGAGTTTTATCAATATGGAAAGTGAAAGTGTTAGTCACTCAGTCCTGTCCAATTCTTTGTGACCCCATGGATGTAGCCTGCCAGGTTCCTCTGTCCATGGAATTCTCCAGGCAAGAATACTGGAGTAGGTAACCATTTCCTGCTCCAAGGGCTCTTCCTGACCCAAGGATGGAACCCAGGTCTCTTGCAAGCAGTTTCTTTACCATCTGAGTCACCAGGGAAGCCCCATATGGAATGGAGAAATCATTCCACTCTTTTAGAAATTCTTTCAGAAATGAACACTTTCTAATTTGTTCTATGAAGACAGCATTATCCTGATGCTAAAACCCGACAAGTTATCCAGAAAGAGCACTAAAAATGAGAGACCCTATTAAACATGAAAGAAAGATTTAGAAATTTTAACACGTAACTCTCAAAAGTTCCAGATGGAGAGAACAAAAAATATGACATGAGACTATATCTCTAATGCTGTTAGTGTTTTTGAAATTTTCTTAAAGATACTGATAAATATCTTCAAATTATATTAGCAGGAATTCTGTCAGATTAACAAAAGTAATTTTATAATGACATAAAAAATCTAAAATAATTAAAAAATAACTATAACTAAGCTGATCTATTAAAAATGTGGCTGACATTTTAGAAAAAGAAAAACTAAGTCAGCTTGCTGTCCACAAATGTCACTAACAGAATTTCTCATGTATTTCCAGAAGGAAGTAGAGCACAAAGTGAAGTTCAGTTCAGTTCAGTCGCTCAGTCGTGTCCAACTCTTTGTGACCCCATGAATCGCAGCATGCAGGCCTCCCTGTCCATCACCAACTCCCAGAGTTCACTCAGACTTGCATCCATCGAGTCAGTGATGCCATCCAGCCATCTCATCCTCTGTCGTCCCCTTCTCTTCCTGCCCCTAATCCCTCCCAACATCAGAGTCTTTTCCAACGAGTCAACTCTGCATGAGGTGGCCAAAATTCTGGAGTTTCAGCTTCAGCATCATTCCCTCCAAAGAAAACCCAGGGCTGATCTCCTTCAGAATGGACTGGCTGGATCTCCTTGGAGTCCAAGCAGAAGCAAATTTAAAGAAATTATTATAATTAACATCTAAATAAGTCTAAATAAGCACTGCCTAAATAAATCCACAATAATAATACTGTTTAATTCATTGGGTGTCAGACAAGGTAGTAGTATTAAAATAGTAGACAATAAAAACACAAGAAGTAAGCAAAGATATGAAATCAGCTAGGAACTTCATTGTTCCAGATAAGTGTTCAACTATTGATTGTATTTCACTATTTAAGCATGCACATTAAAATTTTAAAGTAATCACATAAAAAGGAGCAAAGGAGAAGGAGGAAGGAAGGAAGTATGTATCTTCACAACAGTAGAGCTGGAGGGGAAATGATAAAATTAATGCAAAAGAGGACAATTGAAAAGAAAAGGAAGAAAAGCTTAAAAAATCAAAAGTACAAAATAAGGTGATAAAAATAAAATCAAATACATCTGTACATAAATTAAACGTAAGATAATATAGGCTATTAATAGAAAATGTCAGGTTGCTTTTTAAAAAAATATGTTCTTTTAAAAAGATATGCTAAGAAGTAAAAATACAGATACCTTTAAATAAAAGAGATGGGAAATGAAATCTCTGTTAAATATTAGCAAAAATCTTTCAGTGTACCCTTATTACTATCATCTTAAATAGGCACAGATGTATCTGATTTTACTGATCATTATATTGCTTTGGTGCAATCAATCACATCCTGCTGCCAACAGAATAAATTTCAGACTCTAGTATAACTTTCAAATTTCTTCAGCTTAAGCTACAAAGTTCCTTTGGACAGTGAAGTTCATCTTTGATCTCTCAGCTCCTATCACAAAGCTAATATGAAGTAGAACTCAAATATTTATTTGGTTCAGGTGAAAGAAAAAAAATCATGATTTATGCAACCATTGTGACATTTACTTGCATAATGTCCTTTCCAGCTTTTTTTATATATGTTTTTCTCTGAGAGAAAAACAGAGAGGAGGAACACATTTACACTGTGGATCTAATGCATTGACAACTAAGCAAACTTTCTTTCCCACATGGCTCTTCTTTTCCTGTTTCCCTCTATTGCTGTGCATGGCAACAACAAAAGACTTTATTTTTTCAGAGGATAATTTATGAAGAATTCCCTTCTGTTTCTTATACTCCCTTCCTTTCCTCAATTTTCCCATTTTTTTCTTCCTTGTTCTTCCTTTTCCCCTCCCTGTACATCCTCTCCCTGCTTTTCTTCACTCCTCCCTTCTCTTTGTAAGTTGATCTATATTATTCAGAGCTTAGGAAAACGAGTGATGGTAAGAGGTGCCCAACACAAAAATAGAAAGTCTTTCCTGTTTAGATTTGTGAATTGACAATGACAAATTAAATGAATATTTCATATAAGCTGCCTCTCATTTGTCCAGACCTAATGGTTCTTACCCAACAGGGCATCTGGACAGCTATTCTATGAGTCCACACTCTTTCCTTAATCGTCCTTCTACGCACTAGGGGTGGTTGGGGTACAGTTTTGCATGTGTGAGTGTGTATGTATAATCTGAAGAAGCTCTCTAAACTATTCTGATAGAAAATCCTTTCCACCAACTATAGTCCTAGAAGAAAATCCCTGATATAAATGGGACAGTGTCACACCTGAAGATAAATACCTCTCTCTTGTAGAGCACAGCAAACGATATTCGGTATCTGGTGATAAACCATAATGAAAAAAATACTGAAAAGAGTACATATGTATGTATAACTGAGTCACTTTGCTATACAGCAGAAATTAAACACAACATCGTAAGTCAACTCTACTTCAGTAAAATTTGAAAAACAATAAACACCTCTTTCACTACAAGATAAGCACCTCCAATGTCATCATATTGGGAACTTGTATCTGATGATTTATACAATGAAGCCCTGAAGGGGACAGGGACATTTTCTATAGGATACTTTTTTCATATTGAGCAAGGATACGCTAACTCCTTGGCCCTCAACCTAAGTATGAATCAGCATCAGTGGGGAGCCTTAAAAAATTAGATGCTTAAGTTTCATCCTCAGAGATATGAATTCAGTTGGTCTGACTTTGGTCCAAAAGGCATTTTTTAAAAAGCTTCTCAGGTATTTCTAATAGGCAATCAGAACTGAGAAATCTTTCCCAAACTTTTCATAATTAAATCGGTGTCATTTGGGGAATGTTTATATATTATGAAGAGTGAGATCCAAGCTCACTTAGAACTTTGGCCTCCAAAATTATAGATATGAAGATATATGAACTTTTTGTGGTGCAGCAGATTATCAGAAGTCTAAGTATACAGATTCTGTTGTCTATAGATGTAATAAACAAAAGCTTTGGCAAGCAGAAAAGAAACAAAGAGAATACCCTTAATGAAAAATACTGAGAGCCTAAGGAAGTGATGAAAAGTATATAGGAAAGTAGATCAAGGATACACAGGGAAGGAACCAAAATGGGAAGAGAGAATAACAAGACAGAAACAGAGCAGCAGGCAGACAGGCAGGAGAAAGGATGCACAAGCTAAAATGTTAGTCAATTTTTTATTAATTTTTGTAATTTTCCACTACTCTATCCAATACCGTATCTAGGTTTTTGGCCAATATTAAAACTAGATATCCAGTACACTCTTCTTAATTACTTTCCATTCCATGAAAAAATTTAAAGGTGAATTATTATATTTAATGTGTATTTTTTACATTTTTTCTGATAGATCATTTTACATGATAGAAATGTACCTTTAAATGGCATTTCCAAGATAGAAACAAAGAACAATTAAATACAAAACCAAAAGCAAAACCTTTATTCTTTGCCTTGATTGTAATGTGGTTTACCGTTCTTTATGGTAAGAGCATTTTCCTGCATGCATTTCACCAACACACTACAAGTCAATAGCTTTAGTATAAAGAATCTACATTTAATGTCGCTTGTGAAAGAAACACAAAATGTTTTGCTGTGACTGGTAATATAATTTCATTTATATGATTTTTGTGGAATAAAGCTTGGATCTCATATCATATCTGATAAAGTTCTAATGTCATATGGGTTGGTAAGAATACGATCTATCTGTGTAAACAAACACTGGAAAAGACTGATGATTTATTGAATAAAAAGACTAGGTGGAAACATCTGATTCAAGCAATGCCAAGAATATCAACTCATCATTCCTTAAGCCTCTTTCGATGATAAGGCATCACTATGAAAGCAAATAAATGCTGGACTTAGTCTGAGATTCGTTTCACATTGAAATGTGTGCAAAGTTTACAGTACTAATAAAAAGCAGGAATCTACACTGCATTTTACTCTTTGTTTCTTATTTCGTGAAGTGCTTTAATTTAAAAGTGCTAGGAACAGAAACTAACAATAGTGACTGTGACATCAACCTGAAGATACTTTTAATTTCTCATTTATGTACAAAAAGGCTGAAAAAGAAAATAAAATGAACTTTTTACAATATTTATATCTTCTTAGAAAACTCTAACCATATATTGTCAACAGAATTAAGCAGCTAGCAACCTGTTTGTACACTGGGCTTTTTACCATAGAGTATTCAATTAAGATTGGAAGGATAAAATGCGAGAAGCTCTTCATTGTTTGCTGCAACCTATTGCTTAATGACATGAAGAATGAGGTCTTGGTAGAACAATTTGCTTCACTTTACCACTGACATATGGCTTCCCATATTAGACTTCTGAACAGTGGAAGGAATAAGAGGCAGCAGCAGAGGCAAGATAAACATGCAGCAGTGACAGCGTCAAACTATAATGGAACCAGTCACATCATATTACCTGTTGAAAGCTTGCAAACTCTACTTCTGTGGTACATATTTGATGCAATAAATACTGTGCTTAAGTCGTCATTTTTGTTTGCTCAAACATGCACCACTGGGTAAAATTACTATTTACAAAGCAGACTTTTTTATTTTTTGAATTGACATATTCTATGTCAACCTTACCAAGAGCAGAAGATGGCTAAACAATACTGTAGGAAAAAGCAGAATCAACTTTATAAAGTGGTGGTGGGGGATGCTTTTTGGTCAATTCAGGTTTTTAGAAAGGACTGATAGGATATTTTTATTTTATGCCAAAGGACACTTATCAAAAATGTTATAGTCATGCTGCCAGGACTCAGAATGACTATGTAATGGTGTGTGTATATGTGTGTGTGTGTTTCTCTCTCTGTGTATACATATATATGTATATACGTGCACATATACATATATACATGTATATGTAATGAATTATGTAAAAATAAAACAACTTCTTAATGCTTGTGGATCCTATGGAACATTTACAGGCACAGTAAAATTTTTCTGGATGAAACATCTTAAAAACATGAACAGCTATTTAAGCACCTCAAAAATCTGAAGACATCCTGACACAAGAAGTAAACTCTTCCCTTTTGTGACATGATTTTTTTTTTTTTACGTGACAATGAGAAGTGCAGCATGCTTTCATTTAAAATATATCCAGTTATACAATAGAGAAACATAGAATTTCTTACCTTTACTCCCTCTCCCCAAACGTAAACCCATTTACAAAAATAGTCACATATAATAGTAAACAACCTGTGAATTAAAAAAAAAAAGTGACCAATTCACAGCATACATTTTGTAAAAATATGGCAGGTGTGGCAGTTAGAACATAAACAGCGGTGACAATTACTGTTATCAAGTGTCGCGTGTTGAATTTACATAAAAATTTAACTTCCCTCCCCCCTTTAAATTGGTTCCTAGAGTCTGAGTAGCCATTACTCTCTGCTCTTCAGCAGTGTCAGCTGGTTGTGGACACAGAAACCTCCTGTCGATGCTGTTTCTCTGGTTTGTTGAGTCCCAGTTTGCTGACCAGAGGCCCCTGTCTTGTTATAGGCACTGACCTTAAGTATACATTTGTAAAAACAGTCAGTTTGGCATAGACCTCCTGTCGGAGTCCTGTTGACACCAACACATCACCATCACGGGCTGTAAACAATTGATCACAAAATGGAATATTGTTTCCTTTTACTTTTTACTTTCCCTGATATCTTTCCCTTTGTCTTCCTTTTCTGATTTGTCTTTTTCAAATTTTTCTTTCTCGGGTTTGGTCACACTGTCATAGGAAGGTGGAGACGTGGTGGAAGGGGTCATGTCGGTTTTCTCTGGAGTTGAATTCTCATTTAGTTTATCAATGAGGATATCTTCTTTGATGGGTGTTCCCTCACCTTCTTTGCCTTTGTCTTTCTTATATATACTAGAAACTTTTTTAACTTTTTGCTTCAAGAGGTAGCGTCTATAAGCCCTCTGGATAACAATAGCAGACACCTCCTCTTGTTTGCGTTTCAGAGTGGTTGTAATGGGCTCATATGAGACTTTGGAGGGGTTCGATGCCATGAATCTTTCTTCCATCTGGATTCGAAGGGCATCCATCTCTCCACTCTCACCCAAAACACGCTTTGTAAAGGCAAATAAGATGTCAAGGCAGTGGATCCTGTCCCCACTGACCATGGGCAGGTCCATGGCAATGAGCTGGACTTTGTTCGGTTTTGCTATGAGAAGAGGAGGATCCAGGGCAGCTGCAAAATCAGAGAGCTTGGAGAACTCTATGAACTGGGTGGCGTCGGGATCAAACTTCTCCCAAACCTCGTAGAACATCTCAAAGTCGTCCTCACTCAGGGGCTCTGCACTTTCTTCAGTAGCAACACTGAAGTTCTCCAGGATGACAGCAATGTACATGTTCACCACGACCAGAAATGATATGATGATGTAACTGACAAAGAAGAAAATCCCAACAGATGGGTTTCCACAGTCTCCCTTAACTGAGCTGCCAGGGTGGTCTTTTTCAGGGTCACAGTCTGGAGGTCCACTGTTGAGGATAGGCGCTAGCAATCCATCCCAGCCAGCAGAGGTGGTAATCTGGAACAGGCAGATCATGCTGTTGCCGAAGGTCTCAAAGTTGAACATGTCGTCAATTCCAACCTCCCTCTTAACATAGGCGAAGTTGGACATTCCAAAGATGGCATAGATGAACATGACCAGGAAGAGCAGGAGGCCGATGTTAAACAGCGCAGGAAGGGACATCATCAAAGCAAAGAGCAGCGTGCGGATCCCCTTGGCCCCTTTGATCAGACGCAGGATTCGGCCAATCCTGGCAAGACGGATCACTCGGAACAAGGTAGGGGACACAAAATATTTCTCTATCAGCTCAGCCAGAAACATACCTATGGAAAGCCAAGATACAACAAAAATAATGTTATATGTAATGGCAGCAAACGAACATGTACATTTCTAAGATAAGCACTAACAATTTTTACAAAATGTGGACATGAGAATTAGGTATACACATACACACAAGTACATACTAGTTTTATAAAATGTGGACATGAGAATTTGGTACACACACACACACATTTACATACACATAATCTGCAATATTCAGTTAGCAAAATGAAACTGGTATGTTTAGTGCTATAACATTAACAGTTTTATACTAACTGAAGGTATTAATGGTCATTTTTCCTGGTTCAAGTAAAGCAGATACCAAAAGACACAATGTATATGGTAGCCAAGTATAGAAATGGATTTATGTTTCTGAAATACTAGTTTTATACTAGTATTTGCATAAGGACTAATGGATAAAGCATGTGATTTTAGATTAGGAATATGAGACTTATTCTTCTCAGATGGTTTGATCAACTTTATTTGGGAGGTGGCAGAAGACACAACCCAGGCTTTCCAGACAGACATACTTGGGACTGAATCCTGGCAATGATTTTATCCATTGCCAAATGGTGATAATAGCTATTAAATAGTTTTGTTGGTGGTGGTTAGGCTTAACATTTACTAAGTCTTTTCTTTGTGCTATACATAAGTGCTAAGTGCACTTACTTTCATAATCTCATTTAATCCTCACACCACCACCTTACAAAAATATTTCTTGGGAAACCAGGGATCGGAGAGGTGAGATTCCTCTTGCCATAGGTCACAGAACTGGTAAAGAATGAAGACATGGATGCACCACGTCGTCTCCCAGGAGTCTCCTCCCTTAATCACTACATTACTTCCCTATAGCACCATCATTGGGATCAAATGGAATGACACCTTATTTCAAAGTTCTATTTAACCAGCAAAAGTATATAAACAGTGGAATACTACTATTCTATGTGTATGTTCTCTTTCCTCAAACAGGCAGAACTTTACTTCTAGCACCTGATTTAACATCCTACACACAAGCAATATGTATTGATGAAATGAATCTGCTTTGATTTTTTTGAACAAAATGTCTACTTTTGAAAAAGAATATTATGCACTGTAGAAAATTATCTGAACCCAAAGATGACATGAGGCTCGTTTGAGTGCAAATATATATAAGCACACAACATGTTATTCCAATTATCAAGGACAATTATTTGACTACTTCTACTGATTAATATGTGTCCATGTGTGTGAATTGTTTATTCAAAGCAATACTTGTCTATACCACAAGAGTATGACTGTTTATTATGCCAAAGTTGCAGTTATTTTCTTCTGGCATGGGACAAGATGATACACAAAAGCTGTGTGTATAATATAAATATAAATAATATAAATTCTCTCTTTTTTTTTTACAAATAGTTTTATGCACAGCACACAGTTAGATAAATGACAAGCTGAGAATGGACTCTTCATTAGACTTTATTTGAAATTTTGGGATGAATGAGAAAGTATTAGTTAAAAATACTTTAAAGATTTAAAACACAAATTTTTACTCCTAAAAATTTCACTTGAGTGAAAGCACCTCTTCTTACCTACAATGGAGAGAATAACCACCACAAAATCAAAAATATTCCATCCGATGGTGAAATAGTAATAACGAAGAGAGATCAGTTTCAGCACACATTCTCCAGTGAAGAGAACGATAAACACCAGATTAATCCAGTACAGAATGTTGGTCATTTCTTGACTCTGGTCGTCAGTCTCCACCATCATGGTCACCATGTTGAGGCAGATAAGGATCATGATGCTGATATCGAAGACTTGTTTGGTTACGAAATCAAAGACCATCCCTTGGAATTTGTTCTGCAAAAAAAAGAGTATGTGAAATTCCCTTAGAGACTGAAAAACAAAACAAGTCCAAGTTATCTGATTTTAACATAGCAATATGAAAATATAGCTTTTATTATAAAACATTCCATGTTTGTTTTACACTTGGAAGAAAATTTTGCATACTGGAATATCCAGCTCTTTCCAAATGTATTTGTTCTATTTATACTGTTTATGATAGCAGATTTTGTAAACTGATTTTATGTTAAGAACCACCTTTTAGTTTCTCAGTGCCTCAAACATAACCATGTGTACAGTAGACAGTAACTATTAATCACTATAATGAATCTTTGTTCGGAGAAGGCGATAGCACCCCACTCCAGTACTCTTGCCTGGAAAATCCCATGGACGGTAGGCTGCAGTCCATGGGGTCGCGAAGAGTCCGACACTGAGCGACTTCGCTTTCACTTTCTTGCATTGGAGAAGGAAATGGCAACCCACTCCAGTGATCTTGCCTGGAGAATCCCAGGGACGGGGGAGCCTGGTGGGCTGCCGTCTACGGCATCGCACAGAGTCGGACACGACTGAAGCAACTTAGCAGCAGCAGCAGCATAATGAATCTTTGTTATCTTCTATGTTTGGGGTGAGCATCAAAATTAACTTTGAAGAACTAATGAATGAATACTTTTCTAGCGTTTTTGGGTCATTTCCCCCCTAGTTTCTTCCTTTATATTCCCCACCCACTATGTGCAGCAAAGCCACAGCATCTTAAATTTTACCTTAAGGTTCAGCTGAGAAGATGCTTTTAAAATTATAGTTCAAGTAAAAGGACATTGATGTCCAGTTGGTAAAATCCAGTAAATTCTATATTTTATTTAATAGTATCATACCAGGGTAAATTTCTTAGTTTTGCTGACCCATCTATGGTTAGGTAAGATGTTAAGACAAAGGAAAGCAGAGTGAAGTTTATATGAGGTAACTGCTACAAGAATAACAGCATCTTTTAAAAAATTATAGCTTAAAATTTAGATGTTCAAACTTTGCCCTATTCAGTCTGGACTTAATTTCCAAGCACTAACTAGCCTTATGTCTTGTTTATGAAGTTAAGTCCTCATCTTGTAAAGCAATTATGTTCACTGCCCCCTGTTTTTTTTTTCCTTCTTTTCACCTCTGTGTGCTCAATACTCATCATCCTAGAGCTTGGAACTTGGCTCACCTGTGCTAGGTCATCCTCTACCTTCTCAGCTAGAACTACAGACCTTCTGCTATATCTAAGCTCACAGTCTGCATTCCAGACGGATGCCTTTATTGGTCTGGATTCTCTGTGCTAATGTTCTGCCCCTGCCCGACTGGAAGAGGTATCCATTAACTCTGGGATATCAAATACTACTGGTTTGTTATATTTTGCAAAAACATTTTATTTTTGCATAAATAAACACATGAATAAAATATGTATTTTCTCTGAATACATATTTAGCCTGATGGACTGGACTTACATTGTTTCAGCTGGATCTGTTCTTCGAGCGCCTCCTTCAACTTAAATGCGTTTAATTCCAGTTCCAAGCCCCTTGTTCTTAGCTCTTGGGTACTGAAGTCTACCTTTCCAAGTCTGGTTATGTTCCCCTTATTTCTACCCTTCTGATACTTGCTACCACTCTTGTACCATACTGTTTTATCTTGTTTATCCCTCTCTGTCATAATGCTTCTGTCAAGGGGCATTATTAGACTCCCCTTCTCAGTCTGGTGTATCCTAACTCAGTTTTAAGTTTTAAGCACTCTGTGACCTCAGACAGTTTTGTGCTTACATTTTTCATAAAATTTATGACATTTTATTGCAAATGGTTTGCTTTTATTTAATTAAAAAATCAATTTTCTTCCACAGATACAGCACCTAGAGTGAAGCAGATTCAACATGGCTGAAAAGCAGCAACTTGCTATTTATGTTCATATCAGCATTTTCAGTAAAAATCTCTTTAGATTCTTTGCCCATTGAGTTTTCCAGTGGGTTAGATCAACATACAACTCCACTGCACAGTCACTGTCTCATATTTAAATTTCAGAATATGCTGGAGGAAGCCATGTTCCCTAGAGCCTTATGTTCTCTCACTTTGTCTTGGCTCTTCCTAATGATTAGCAATCCTTTGTCTCTCACTTGCTCCCAGGATAACTTCAAACTTCTCAGAAATTTCCTATTCTTTTGCCCTCTATTCTTACTTCTTTTTTGAGAACACCAAAGTCAATTGTCATAAAGAAACTCCTCTTCCTTTTTGTCATTTTATATTATATTGATTTCCACACCTATCTTTTTATATTATATTGATTTCCACACCTATCTTTTTCTATACTACTCCAAAATCATTGGAGGACTCAGTCCCTTTCCCTCTGTAACCTAATCTACACTGTTTTTGAGCCACATCCTGTGCAGTTTTATTCTACATTTATTCCTTTTCTCTTCAATCTCTTCCTCTCTAGAATTGCTGCTTTGCTCTGAAACTAATCTCTCAATCTTTAGAAACTTTACTACTTTAGAAAATTTACTACTACTTCTAACATTCATTCTCTTTCAGAATCCCCTTTTGATTTTCAAATTCTGTAAACTAGCATCTCCAGGGGTTTTTTCCATTCATGTCCCTGCTTCTTATTCTGTGTGACACCACTCTTCATCTAGCGTGTAAGGCAGAAACCCATAAGTCATCTTTCTTGCTTCCTTCTTCACTTCTCATATTCAATTAGTAAACCTTTTCATTTCATTCTTATGATAGCTCACAAATCCATTTTATTCATCTCCACACCACTCTGGTTCAGGCTATCACCCCTGAAATAGTTCCACAATGAGTCTATGCTGCGCACACTGCCTCTGTCAATGCTGGTTCGGTGATAGTCACGACACCCAAACTGACCAGGTTCTGCTCAATGGCTTCGCTTTGCTCTAAGGACAAAGACTTGTCTTAATGCGGCCTAAGAAGCCCAGAAAAGTCTGGACCATCCTAACCTGTTCATTCTCACCATGTCCCAAATGAACCCCCACCCTCTACACTCCAGCCTCACTGGCCTTCCTACCTCAGGACCTTCACATATACATCCCTCTGATCTTCTTACATGGCCTATAGACACTTCCTCATTCTTCAGGCCTAGGCTCATGCTCAGTAAAGCCTTCTCTGATTAATCAGCCCTTTCTTTCTTATCAGCTCTCATAGCTAAATGGATTCTTTCCTTCTAGGATATTTCTATTTGTTGGTGTGACTATTTGATTACCAGATAGACTCTCTGTTTAGTATTGAATTCCAAATGCTTAGCATCATACATTGTAAATGAATGACTGAATTAACTTGCCACATGGTTTCCAATAATATTCTAGCTAAATGCACACATCATTTCCTGTGCATCCCTACCCCTACTAAAGTAAATCTACATGTTATCTGATGTAATTAAACAGCCATTAAATTTTGTTCTCATTATCTACATGTATGTGCTGCCTTACTAATAAATCTCACTCTTTCACTGATTTACCTCTTCTATAATGGTGACGTGCACAAGGCTTCACACTCAGCACTTTTTTTTTTTTGGTATAATTATCTTTCAAAAATGAACCTATGCTTTAGAGCTCAACTGAATTATGTATGACAATGACAACTCTAAAATCCTTATGCCATATTCATAAGACCTAATCTTCCAAACGCCTTTACAGAACTTTCAGTTACATTAACAGAATCAATAATTTCACAAAACATTAACTGCTTTACATTCTTTATTATCTATATGTCCTCCCTCTTTTCCTATATTTTATAGGTTCCTCTTCCCACTGAGCCTTCTTGTTGGCTCATTTATTTCCAGTCCTATTGGCATGACCCTGTATTGTGGACTCATCTTGTATGTAAGGGTTCATCTTCTTGTCTAAGGCCCAGCATTACTTTGTGTCTAATATTTTCTCATCAGTTCAGTTCAGTTCAGTCACTCAGTTATGTCTGACTCTTTGCAACCCCATGAATCACAGCACGCCAGGCCTCCCTGTCCATCATCAACTCTCGGAGTTCACCCAAACTCATGTCCATCGAGTCAGTGATGCCATCCAGCCATCTCATCCTCTGTCATCCCCTTCTCCTCCTGCCCCCCATAAGAGTCTCTAAAAATCTCTTTTTCTTCACATTACGATGCTGTTCACTTAACTGTATCATATTTTTACTTGGCTAAATTAAGATGGGTTTATTCGGATTCATAGTGGGCTTGACTCATTTAACCCAGAAAACCTTGTGTTTTCCTACTTACTATTTCAAAAATATATCGCTGTTCTCCACTGCAATATTTATTTCCATGACTTTGGAGTGTTTGTTTTTTCATATAAGTCATTACTCTGCTTTTCTCCTTTATCCATTCAAGTTGTATTATTTCTCAAAAAGTAGGCTCAAAGTATACATTCCTTTTGTTTTGTCCAATATTACCATCTACTTTCTTTGGGCTTTTGGCTATCTTACAAACAGAATAGGGGCATGGCCAGTTTTAGGTTAGCTAGTTTTACATCATCACTAATGGAGTCATAGAGCCATGATTCCTGGGGAACACTTGACTACCTTGTACCCTGTATACCTTCAGAGAGGAGTTCTGAAACATGAAAGAACTCAGGGACTCTGCTGACAACAATTCCTTGCAGCAACCAAACAGACCAGTAGCCACTGGCAAATATACAATTGCAATCACCATAAAAAGCCATAGAGAATGATGTCATCTGATTTAGGGCAAGATGCTCGGAGGAAATAGGAAATTTTTCTTAAAAACCAGGAACAAAAAAGACCTATGACTTGTTTCATTAATGATTCCATTCAAACTGCAGAGCTGGACAGAATATGGGGCATATCCAAGATGTATCAATTATCCCAATTGGTCCTCACTGCACTCTGAGAACATTCAATATTTCTACACTATGTATATACGAATATGTTGTCTTCTCTACATTATTAGAAGCTCCTCAGTGACATCAATCCTATGGAATAATATTGGTATATAAGCCTGAACATTTTTACTTATATATATTTTATGTCTGTGTATAAAATATATTACATAATTTCTACATATTATGTATCTAAAAAATACCAAATACTTAGACTATTGAGGCTATCCGGTCACATTGCTAAGGCAGAAACTGTTTTGCAAATACATGAAAATCAATATCTAGCAATTTGGGCTATAAAAGTGATAGATAACATAGCTTTTATTAATGATGAAAGTATGCTATTCTTACAGCAGGTCGAGGTATGGGTTTTTGTGGTTTCTTTGAACCCAATTTTTTCATTGCATTGTAGTATTTCTTCTGTTCTTCTGTCATAAAAATGTCTTGACCTCCAAAGTAAAGAAATGAAAGGAAAACTTGTAAAAATCATGTTCTTTGTAGCTATAAAATCCATATTAGTAACTGTGTCAAAAATGTCTCCACATTCTATTCTAAAGTTACTAACTAACGTGTTTTAGATATGCATATAGTCAATGTGTAAATTAGTCAGATTTCTGTACTGGAAATATCAGTACTTTCAGATAGCTGATAGTAATTCAGCCATCTGAATTATCAATCACTTAAAAACTCATAGATGATTAAGTCAAAATAATTTCTGAATTTTATATTCTTTCTTTTTGATGACTGCACTTGGAGCCAAAAGGAAACAGTGTGATATGTTTAGTTAGCACTTTAGAGCAAAGATGAAGTTTTAGTATACTTATCTTTTTTTTCTGCTGGTTGAAGTTATCTATGATGACACCAATGAAAAGGTTTAGAGTAAAGAATGAACCAAAAATAATAAAGATGACAAAATACAGATACATGTACAGATTGTCTTCATACTTGGGTTGTAATTCTACCTACAAAATATAAAAAATGATAACCATTAGACCTAAAACTTGTTTCATAGAAAAGACATCAGTGAATTTTCAATTCTCAAAGCATATCTCTATCACTAGAAATTTTTAAAAAGTTAAACAGATTTTAGGAAAGATCAAGTTTAACACACTTACTGAAGAGTCTCCAAACTCTTTCATTGACTTGAGAAAATGAAACAACTCATAGAAAAGTCTGAATAATTAAAATTCATTTCATCCAATAAATGCCTAGGATATGAATGCACTTTTAAGACCCCAATGGGGCATGCAGGGTGAGGACTTCCTCTTCCTATAGAAGAGATGCTACAGTTACACTAGTTTATGTTAAAAACTTTCAAATTTTACTCTCTCTGACTCAGTTTCTTCATCAGTAAAATGGAAAAAAAACAGAACCAACTCTAATATGGTAGTTCAGAAGGCTAAATATATTACTATATGAGAAGTGTTAGAATAGAACCTGGCCAATAGTAATAGGTAAGAGTAAGGGTTTGATTTCTGTTATATATTTCTCTTGCTAGACTAGAATTATTACCATATGTGTTGACATAAGTATATCAGTAGGATCTTTCCATTCTGAAAATGAGTCTATTGATTCACTGTACTTAGCAGGTCTTAAGGACTGTTTCTGTAACAATGATGTGCTCTCTTATCCAACACAGTTCTGTGTTTTTTTTTTTTAAGTATGAATAATGTTGATAATGCTCAACTCTTTTAAAGAAATGAAAGTGAAAGTGTTAGTCACTTAGTTGCGTCTGACTCTTTGCGATCCCATGGACTATAGCCTGCCAGTCTCCTCTGTTCATGAAATTCTCCAGGCAAAAACTCATTCTATAAGGCCACCATCACCCTAATACCAAAACCTGACAAAGATGACACAAAAAAAGAAAACTACAGGCCAATATCACTGATGAACATAGATGCAAAAATCCTTCACAAAATTCTAGCAATCAGAATCCAACAACACATTAAAAAGATCATACACCATGACCAAGTGAGCTTTATCTCAGGGATGCAAGGATTCTTCAATATCTGCAAATCAATCAATGTAATACACCACATTAACAAATTGAAAAATAAAAGCCATATGATTATCTCAATAGATGCAGAGAAAGCATTTCACAAAATTCAACATTCATTTATGATAAAAACTCTCCAGAAAGCAGGAATAGAAGGAACATACCTCAACATAATAAAAGCTATATATGACAAACCCACAGCAAACATTATCCTCAATGGTGAAAAGTTGAAAGCATTTCCCCTAAAGTCAGGAACAAGACAAGGGTCCCCACTTTCACCACTTCTATTCAACATAGTTCTGGAAGTTTTGGCCACAGGAATCAGAGCAGAAAAAGAAATAAAAGGAATCCAAATTGGAAAAAAAGAAGTAAAACTCTCACTGTTTGCAGATGACATGATCCTCTACATAGAAAACCCTAAAGACTCCACCAGAAAATTACTGGAGCTAATCAATGAATATACAAAGTTGCAGGATATAAAATCAACACACAGAAATCCCTTGCATTCCTGTACACTAATAATGAGAAAATAGAAAGAGAAATTAAGGAAACAATTCCATTCACCATTGCAATGAAAAGAATAAAATACTTAGGAATATATCTACCTAAAGAAACTAAAGACCTATATATAGAAAACTATAAAACACTGGTGAAAGAAATCAAAGAGGACACTAATAGATGGAGAAATATACCATGTTCATGGATCAGAACAATCAATAGAGTGAAAATGAGTATACTACCCAAAGCAATCTATAGATTCAATGCAATCCCTATCAAGCTACCAGCGGTATTTTTCACAGAGCTAGAACAAATAATTTCACAATTTGTATGGAAATACAAAAAACCTCGAATAGCCGAAGCAATCCTGAGAAAGAATGGAACTGGAGGAATCAACCTGCCTGACTTCAGGCTCTACTACAAAGCCACAGTCATCAAGACAGTATGGTACTGGCACAAAGACAGAAATATAGATCAATGGAACAAAATAGAAAGCCCAGAGATAAATCCACACACATATGGACACCTTATCTTCGAAAAAGGAGGCAAGAATATACAATGGATTAAAGACAATCTCTTTAACAAGTGGTGCTGGGAACACTGGTCAACCACTTGTAAAAGAATGAAATTAGAACACTTTCTAACACAACACACAAAAATAAACTCAAAATGGATTAAAGATCTAAATGTAAGACCAGAAACTATAAAACTCCTAGAAAACATAGGCAAAACACTCTCTGACATCAATCACAGCAGGATCCTCTATGACCCACCTCCCAGAATACTGGAAATAAAAGCAAAATAAACAAATGAGATCTAATTAAAATTAAAAGTTTCTGCACAACAAAGGAAACTATAAGCAAGGTGAAAAGACAGTCGTCAGAATGGGAGAAAATAATAGCAAATGAAGCAACTGACAAACAACTAATCTCAAAAATATACAAGCAACTCCTGCAGCTCAATTCCAGAAAAATAAATGACCCAATCAAAAAGTGGGCCAAAGAACTAAATAGACATTTCTCCAAAGAAGATATACAGATGGCTAACAAACACATGAAAAGATGCTCAACATCACTCATTATCAGAGATATGCCAATCAAAACCACAATGAGGTACAATTTCACACCAGTCAGAATGGCTGCAATCCAAAAGTCTACAAGCAATAAATGCTGGAGAGGGTGTGGAGAAAAGGGAACCCTCTTACACTGTTGGTGGGAATGCAAACTAGTACAGCCACTATGGAGAACAGTGTGGAGATTCCTTAAAAAACTGGAAATAGAACTGCCTTATGATCCAGCAATCCCACTGCTGGGCATACATATCGAGGAAACCAGAATTGAAAGAGACACGTGTAACCCAATGTTCATTGCAGCACTGTTTATAATAGCCAGGACGTGAAAGCAACCTAGATGTCCATCAGAATATGAATGGATAAGAAAGCTGTGGTAAATATACACAATGGAGTATCACTCAGACATTATAAAGAATACATTTGAATCAGTTCTAATGAGGTGGATGAAACTGGAGCCAATTATACACAGTTAAGTAAGCCAGAAAGAAAAACACCAATATAGTATACTTACACATATATATGGAATTTAGAAAGATGGTAATGATAACCCTGTATGCAAGATAGCAAAAGAGACACAGATGCATAGAACAGTCTTTTGGACTCTGTGGGAGAGGGAGAGGGTGGGGTGATTTGGGAGAATGGCATTGAAACATGTATAATATCATTTAAGAAACAAATCACCAGTCTAGGTTTGATGCAGGATACAGGATGCTTGGGGCTGGTGCACTGGGATGACCGAGAGAGATGTTATGGGAGGGGGGTTCGGGATTGGGAACACGTGTATACCTGTGGCAGATTCATGTTGATGTATGGCAAAACCAATACAATATTGTAAGGTAAAATAAAGTAAAATTTAAAAAAATAATACTGGAGTGGGTAGCTATTCTTTTCTCCAGGAGATCTTCCCGACTCTGGGTTCTATCCCAGGTCTTCTGTACTACAGGTGGATTCTTTACCATCTGAGTCACCAGGGAGGCCTTTTATTTTTTTATTTTTTATTTTTTTTCAGGGAGGCCTTTTAAAGGAATGTTTACCCATTTCCCATTCCCCAACCCCCACCCCCAGCATACCAGAGTTCTTGCCGTTCTTGGCAGTACTTGATATTGTCAGACTTTTAAATATTGCCAATCAGGAAAGTACGTAGGTAATATTTAATTTTGGTTTAAATTTGCACTTCTCTTTTGACTAAATGAGAGTAAGGGTGAATAACTTTCCATACTTTTAGAAGCCAATTGAATTTCATCTTATGTAAGGTGTTTGAATCCTGAGGGATTATATACTAGTGTGACCTCTGAAGAACTGATGTTTTCAAACTGTGCTGCTGGAGAAGACTCTTGAGAGTCCCTTGGACTGCAGGAGATCAAACCAGTCAATCCTAAAGGAAATCAACACTGGAAGGACTGATGCTGAAGCTGAAGCTCCAATAGTTTGGCTACCTGATACGAATAGCTGACTCAATGGAAAAGACCCTGATGCTGGGAAAGATTGAAGGCAGGAAAAAAAAGGGGGCAATAGAGGATCAGATAGTTGGATGGCATCACAGACTCAATGGACATGAGTTTGAGCAAACTCTGGGAGACAGTGAAGGACAGGAAAGCCTGATGTGCTGCAGTCCATAAGGACGCAAAGAGTAAGACACGACTGAGCATCTGAACAACAAAATACAATAGTGTATGCTAAGTTATTAAGGAAGAAACTGAAAATAATTTGCATGTCATGTAGGTTATTGATTAAAAAGGTGGAGAGAACTTTGAATTAATCAAATAGGTAGGAAACTACCGTAGAAAATGAGATAATGTAAGAAAGCCTTTAATAATTATAAATTATTAATATTATTCAAAAGAGCCTATAAATGGGACTCCTGATAATAAAAGAGATAAAATGCAGGGTGTCAAGCTCTTATAGTTTCTTTTTTTTAATAAGGTGAAAAAAGTTCAGGAACTCTCTCTAATTTACCACCTGTTTTTGGTGTCAGGGATATAACATCTTGAGCTTAATTACTATGCTCTGACAATATATGAGAAACCAATCTCTTTTTTAAAATGTGATTTCCTTCCTTATTGTTAAATAGTGAGAAATTATATGGAGATTACCACAAAAAATTTCAAAAGTGCTGATGTGTGTAAGATACATTATAAAAGCCCTTTCTATCATAAAATTTAACTTTCCAAAAAGAAATATGATTTTATTTGTTTTTTTTTTCTTTTATCATTATTCAGACTTTCCTATCACAAAAAAGTATCAAAAGCTGGAGGAAATCTGAGACAGATGAAGAAAGCATCTGTAAGGGCTTTTAATTCATGGCTAGAACTATTAGAACCAAAAATAAAATGTCTCTATTTACAAATAGAACAAATAGAATCTACAAATTTTTAAGTGCCAGTTGCTATTCTAGACACTAGGAAAGATATGTTAGAACATTCACAGTGAACAGAGAAACACATTCAAATCAAATTTTGGAAGAAGTAACGTAAGGTTGAATATTTTATTTTTCTAATGTAGATATTCTGTATAAATTGACCCATGGTTTTATTTTGTTGACAATATCAGTAAATTACAACACTGTAGAAATAGTCACTAGATCTAATTAAACAGTTTTCCCTCTAAATAGACTTACATTTCGTGAATCAACTGCTGCATACATGATATCCATCCATCCCTTAAATGTGGCCTGAAAAAAAAGTCACACCATTGAATTTTTTCCCCTTGCAAATTATAATTCTAGAAGAGACTAAATATCAGATTTATTAAGTAATATTTATTCAAAAACAGGTATATAAAATAGTTTTAAATTAATATTTAAACTCTTTTGGCAAAGTTTTAAAACATATGCATTGAAAACTCTTCCTTCACGTTCTTTCATAACATCTTTCTATGTGACTTTAACATCTATACTTAAATCATGATAGATTATAACAATGTGCTATCATAAAAGCAATTATCAACAACCTTTGACCCTTATGTATATATACAAGAATGTAACATGAAATAATTTCACGTATATAGTATTACCTTCAGACAAACTGAAAAATATGTTGCATTATTTGATCTTAAGGTTGTCTTTTCTGCTTATATTTTCTAAATGATATTATCATCAACCACCAATCATGATGGTTTGTTCTTAAAATTGCCAAATATACTATTTTGGGCAATAATTCTGTAAGAAGAAACTTTATAATCTAAAAACTATTATACCTAACTGCAATTTACTCTTTAAATTTTTGGTTGAAGAGACATAGTAATTCTGAAGACAAGTCATGCACATTTGTTTTTCAGTTTCTTAATGCCTCAGGACCCTGCAGTATTCATCTAGTGTTGGGTATCGTGTTAGTGGATCAACTCAGGGAGTGTGTGAACATGGCTTAGTGTGGTCAGTTGAGAAGCTACATGGAGATTTATGAAATTATAGCAGGCATAATAGACTTGATAGGAAGGTTTTCATTTGCAAGAGAGCAATCTCCCTATCTTAAAGCATTCAAGCAACAGGCAGTAAGATGGAAATCAAGGTAGGAGTCCCTGTGAGGGGAATATTTGGTTGTGGTGTTTGTGAAAGTTGGGTGAGTGGAGACTTGCCAAGGGTTTAGATACTGTCTGGTATCTGAGAAGGACAGAAATCTACCACCCCTCCCCCTACCTTTCCAATCCCATCCTCAGGCCAATGCCTCTACTTTGCTCAGACTGGGGAAGACAGTGGCAAACTACATAGAAATTTCAGTAACAAAGACTTGTTTTGGAAACCTAAGGCATAGTCTGGGAGACTTTAAATTTTATACAGCCATCCAGTCTCCAACATGGTGCAGAAAGACAGTTCATCCATGATTAAGGAAAAATCTAGGCAGATGGGCTTAAGGAAATATGTATTGCAAACAGTGAGTAAGAATTTTATACTCATTTTAGTAACACATCACAGTGAATAATAAAGTGTTTACTTACTACTTGAAGCAGAGAAAGATACCCAAGTCCCACATTATCAAAGTTGACTTTCACATTCTTCCACCGGGCAGTTTGGTTGCTGTCTATGAGGGCCTTACATTCGCTGTAGTTATTGACCACGCTGACATCAAACATTTCTCCAGTGGTGTAGTTAATACAGTGATAAAACTTGCCAGCAAAAAGATTCACTCCCATGATACTGAATATCAACCAAAAGATCAGGCAAACCAGAAGTACATTCATTATGGATGGAATGGCTCCTAAAAGGGCATTGACAACAACCTGGCACAGCAGTGAGATGGGACAAGAAGTGAAAACAGAGTCAGATCTATAGGAGAACTAGAAATTTAGGTCATTGTACATGAAAACAGAGAAAATATAAAAATCATTTTAGTACTGAAAGCTTGATTCTCTTTTTAAAAAATTAAAATGGCTACTGTAAAACAGGTTTTTAAATTGGTAAACTGAAAAGAATTTCATAGCTGGCCATTCCTTTCTATGATACCACGCACACACATTTACAGAAGCACATATATCTCCACATATCATCCATTTCTGGCTGCGTTTGCAACATTCAAAGAAAATCCTAAGTAACTATTTTAAAATATCACAAAACAACACCTAAAAGTTCCCTTTTGAATAGTCAAACCTACCTGAACAGGGCATCATCGTTTCCTCAGTGCTGAGGGTGTGTAGTCTCAGCCTTTATGCCTCAGGGGATGACAAATGGCGGTACAAATGCCTCCCAGTTCCTTTCTACCACCTTTCTAAATGAGTGTTAGATTTCCACAGCTGACCTACTTTTTAGCTAGCGCAGCCTTTGTTTGAGAGCAAAAAGGCCAGGGTTGGACTTTAAAAGGCTCAGAAGACATCATATGGAGCAGGAAAGAAAAATGATGAGGAATGATTTGGTGGTTTCAAATTACGGTGAGTGGGATTTTCTTCACATTTATAAACGGGAATGAACATAACTAATGTTGACTCACATCAGAAGTCTACACAACATGCTGGAAATTTCCCACAGAGTAAAAAAGTCTAGGTAGAGGCAATCTCATTGCTTCTAATTAGAAGCCATCATTCAGGCATTATGTTGTGTGAGTGCCTCCAACAGTGTCATTTATGGATGTCTGACAAATATTACTGGTTGATTGGTTACATGAATATGAATGTAGAAGACAAATTTAACCTGGATGTGTCCCATCTAAGGTTCAAAACAGCAGTTTATACTGAAAGTGTTAGTCGTGTCTGACTCTTTGTGACTCCATGGACTGTGGCCCACCAGGCTCCTCTGTCCATGGAATTTTCCAGGCAAGAATACTGGAGTGGGTAGCCATTCCCTTCTCCAAGGGATCTTCCTGACCTAGGGATCGAACTTGGGTCTCCTGTATTGTAGGCAGGTTCTTTACCACCTCAGCCATCAGAGAAACCCTGTTTTCAATTATAATTCCAACAAATACTAAAACATTTGGTCTTACCCTCATTCCTTCAAACCGGGATAAGGCTCTCAGCGGCCTCAGAGCTCTTAGTGTTCTGAGGGATTTGATGGCACCAAGTTCTGAGTATCCCAAAGCATTTGCAGTTAAGCTAACCAATGAGACCTATACAGAAAAAAGCAACACAGTTTTCTTATTTATAGGCAAAAAAGCTTACACAACTCAGCCTTGCTGTTTGCAATAAACCAGTTCCAAAACTTAGTGAGTATCAAAATCACTTGTTGCAAACACGATGGCTGGCCAAGGTTCGGATGAGACCTGAGAATTTGCATTTCTTTAAATTCCCACTTAAGCCAGTAAACCACACTCTGAGAACCACTGCTATAAACTTAATGAAAAAGCAGCAGCAATATATGCTCTTTTTATCAAGATTCTTGACAATAAAATTTAAAAGAATTAAATGTAAAGAAAAAGAATGACACCAAAATGAAATTTTCATCTATAGATTTATAAAACTTTATCATTTCTCATGTTATTTAGCAGACCTGAAAGAGAAAAGAAAACCTAGTACACGTATGCAAGCAAAGTATGCAAGATACAGTTGACTCTGAATATAAACACACTCAGAAAGATCTAGATTTCTAAACAGTGGTTTAGTCTTGAGACTGTCAGTGTGAAGGCCTAAGATCATTAATTAGGGAAAACTGAAATCATTAAGTTTAAAAAGTTGAGATTTTTAGTATAACTAATTAGAAATTGTCAGAACAATGTTTTCTTTAGTTATTTATACTGATGGCTAATGTAATGTTGATGTAAGTTGTAACATCACAGTGAAAAAGGAAAAGAAGAACTGCCACCGGTGGCACAGAAATGTCTGATTTCCTTTGAAAATACATAGAAAACCCATTAAAACTATATAAGCTAAAGACAAGATATTTTCTCCTAAAGTGCACCTGAATTTCAAAAGCACGAAAATGAAAACAGATGTGTAATATAGCTTTTAAGAATATGGTGTTATTGGTATTACATTTTTTTAAGAGAAGTAAATGAGGCACATAAAAATATTTTACAACATGACTTATTCAAACTAATTTTGCACATGTAATATGAAATAGAAAAACCATTAAATTTGGGAAAAAATGTATCTATAAAATTTTCTTAAGGAGTTTCTATATTTTTCCTAAAATCTAAATTTTTAGGCTTTGCAAATCTCTTCAAAGACAAATGAAAGATAAAGTTACTGAATTATCATTTATTGTGAAGATTTTCTAGGTATAAAACATGAAGACTTATAGTACTTTATCTTCTCTGAAGACAGAATGAAAAAGAGATAGGTATAAATTACAGAATGAAAAATGAAAGTTAGACATAAGAAAAAAATTCTGAACAGGGGCAGTATTTATTAGCTAAAGAAGTAGTAAACATTCAGTTTTATGCGTCTTGTGTTGCTGAATATGAAAAGGAGATACATGTAGATCTTCTCTTTCTGGTCTTCTCTTTTTGGCCTCTAAATAGTAATTTTCTTCCATTCCATCACTGGCATCTGCAGCAAATTTCTTGGGTGAGCTGTTCTTGTCATTTCCATGATACTCTTCAACAGAAGAGTATCTTTGAGAACTCTTCAATAGCTTCTTTACTAAATCGCTAAATCATAGATCTATTAATAAATCTCTTTGAATGGCATCTCAGGTCCTTCAAGCTCTTCTCCAACTTACGTTTCTTATCAACCAATGACAAAGTAACCAATTCCCTCATCCTGTGGCACAGAGCTTATCCTATAGGACTACTTGGTGGTTGAACAAGCCCTGCTTGGCATGTAGCAGTGTCTTCAAGGCTTTGATGTCCTTGCTTCATCTGTACCGGCTGACATCCTTCAAATGCCAGTTCACACTGTACTGCCCTCATGAAGCCTGTGCTTCTTTCTCAGCGAAGCAGATGAAACTTCTAATAAAGATGTCATCTTCTCATTGTATACATATCTATCCTCAGTAGTTGCCTGTAAGCTCCCATAGGCCCAGAAAATGGCATACATATTTGTTTCTTCCATAGAAAATAGATGATTGATAAATATGCTTGACATAAATCAAGGCATTAATTAGCTTAATGTATTATCATAATAATTTTCTTAAATCCAAAAAGGTAAACACCAGAATACACTAGGTAACACGAACAGCAGCTCACACATTTCTCTAAAGATTTTCTTTATATTTAGGTAGTATTGACTTAATGCCTTTATTTTTACATGGATATAGTAAACATAGATATTTTTATTAAAAATTTACAGTGCATCATAATCACAGGCAGAAAATAAAGTATCATCTATAATCTCATTATACAAATAAAAGAACTGGTATTGTCATGGTATGTTTCTCTTTTGCTTGTAGTGCTCAAACACATGTGATTTAAAGTATTATTGTCTGGAAGAGTTTGAGTAGGATAGGTGTTAGCTCTTCTCGAAATTTTTGGTAGAATTCAGCTGTGAAGCCGTGTGGACCTGGGCTTTTGTTTGCTGGAAGATTTCTGATTACAGTTTCAATTTCCGTGCTTGTGATGGGTCTATTAAGATTTTCTATTTCTTCCTGGTTCAGTTTTGGAAAATTGTACTTTTCTAAGAATTTGTCCATTTCTTCCATGTTGTCCATTTTATTGGCATACAACTGCTGATAGTAGTCTCTTATGATCCTTTGTATTTCTGTGTTGTCTGTTGTGATCTCTCCATTTTCATTTTTAATTTTATTGATTTGATTTTTCTCTCTTTGCTTCTTGATGAGTCTGGCTAATGGTTTGTCAATTTTATTTATCCTTTCAAAGAACCAGCTTTTGGCTTTGTTGATTTTTGCTATGGTTTCGTTTCTTTTGCATTTATTTCTGCCCTAATTTTTAAGATTTCTTTCCTTCTACTAACTCTGGGGTTCTCCAATTCTTCCTTTTCTAGTTGCTTTAGTTGTAGAGTTAGGTTATTTATTTGACTTTTTTTTTGTTTCTTGAGGTATGCCTGTATTGCTATGAACTTTCCTCTTAGCACTGCTTTTATAGTGTCCCACAGGTTTTGGGTTGTTGTGTTTTCATTTTCATTAGTTTCTATGCATATTTTGATTTCTTTTTTGATTTCTTCTGTGATTTGTTGGTTATTCAGAAGTGTGTTGTTCAACCTCCATATGTTGGAATTTTTAATAGTTTTTCTCCTGTAATTGAGATCTAATCTTAATGCATTATGGTCAGAAAAGATGCTTGGAATGATTTTGATTTTTTTGAATTTATCAAGTTTAGATTTATGGCCCAGGATGTGATCTATCCTGGAGAAGGTTCCATGAGCACTTGAAAAAAAGGTGAAATTCACTGTTTTGGGGTGAAATGTCCTATGGATATCAATTAGGTCTAACTGATCTAATGTATCATTTAAAGTTTGCATTTCTTTGTTAATTTTCTGTTTAGTTGATCTGTCCATAGGTGTGAGTGGGGCATTAAAGTCTCCCACTATTATTGTGTTATTGTTGATTTCCCCTTTCATACTTGTTAGCATTTGTCTTACATATTGCGGTGCTCCTATATTGGGTGCATATATATTTATAATTGTTATATCTTCTTCTTGGATTGATCCTTTGATCATTATGTAGTGGCCTTCTTTGTCTCTTTTCACAGCCTTTGCTTTAAAGTCTATTTTATCGGATATGAGTATTGCCACTCCTGCTTTCTTTTGGTCTCTATTTGCGTGGTATATCTTTCTCCAGCCCTTCACATGGGAGAAAATAATAGCAAATGAAGCAACTGACAAACAACTAATCTCAAAAATATACAAGCAACTTATGCAGCTCAATTCCAGAAAAATAAACGACCCAATCAAAAAAATGGGCCAAAGAACTAAATAGACATTTCTCCAAAGAAGACATACGGATGGCTAACAAACACATGAAAAGATGCTCAACATCACTCATTATTAGAGAAATGCAAATCAAAACCACAATGAGATACCACTTCACACCAGTCAGAATGGCTGCGATCCAAAAATCTGCAAGCAATAAATGCTGGAGAGGGTGTGGAGAAAAGGGAACCCTCCTACACTGTTGGTGGGAATGCAAACTAGTACAGCCACTATGGAGAACAGTGTGGAGATTCCTTAAAAAATTGCAAATAGAACTACCTTATGACCCAGCAATCCCACTGCTGGGCATACACACTGAGGAAACCAGAATTGAAAGAGACACATGTACCCCAATGTTCATCGCAGCACTGTTTATAATAGCCAGGACATGGAAACAACCTAGATGTCCATCAACAGATGAATGGATAAGAAAGCTGTGGTACATATACACAATGGAGTATTACTCAGCCGTTAAAAAGAATTCATTTGAATCAGTTCTGATGAGATGGATGAAACTGGAGCCGATTATACAGAGTGAAGTAAGCCAGAAAGAAAAACACCAATACAGTATACTAACACATATATATGGAATTTAGAAAGATGGCAATGATGGCCCTGTATGCAAGACAGATGTGTATAACGGACTTTTGGACTCAGAGGGAGAGGGAGAGGGTGGGATGATTTGGGAGAATGGCATTCTAACCTGTATACTGTCATGTAAGAATCGAATCGCCAGTCTATGTCTGACGCAGGATACAGCATGCTTGGGGCTGGTGCATGGGGATGACCCAGAGAGATGTTATGGGGAGGGAGGTGGGAGGGGGGTTCATGTTTGGGAACACATGTAAGAATTAAAGATTTTAAAATTTAAAAAATTAAATAAATAAATAAATAAATAAAGTATTATTGTCATTTTATTGCCAGTAAACTTTTGATATAATTCTGCATGTAGCTTTATATGTTAATATGAATAATAGGCTTGCTTTATGCAGATTCAGCAAAAGGAAAAGATATTTTAGTCTCTTAAATTCAAAAAAAATCTCTATTTCTTACAAATTTTTTCTGTTTGGTGACTAGAAAGCTCCTACTAAATTAAATTGAATTTTTTTCACCTACAACTATAAAAACTAACTTTTTCCATGAAAGAGTCCATTTTTCTCTTTTTATAGTATATGTAACTTTTATATATCATAATATTTATTTAATTACCAAGGAGTTATTATAATCAACAGAATATTATCTTAAAGTTCAGTACTTAAAACACACATTTTTCTTTCCTAAAAATTCAGTGTCTTTCTTCTTAATTAATCTGAGTATCATCCTATCCCTTCTCTCCATGTTTCCTGGCCCTTGTTCCCTCTGGCTCTCCTAGTTTTTTCCTAGACAAAAGGCCTTAAATTTCTAGATAAAATTAACTATTAATTTAAAGGCATTTAAGAACTATATCTTCAAAATTAAATAAAATTGATTTTTAAAATTTTGTCTGGTTAAGATCTTCTTCAAAAATTTCCCTCAGAAGTAAGGGAATAAACTCATATTCATACTTTTTAAAGCCTCTTACTTTCTGGCACTGCATTTATTAATATATTATTTTCAACACCAATATAGTTTCATAAAACTCTTAAGTAATTGGCCCATAGCTAATCTGTTTCTACAATCATACAAATCAAGAAGTGTCTCTTGCTACTTGGACTTTCATATTCCTTTGTAATTACTAATCCACCTGTGGGACACACTTTGCAACAGGTTCTGGAGATGACAAAAATGCTAACATCAAAGACGCCCGTGAAGAATTTAAATACAGTTATATGTGAGACTGCTAAAGCAAAACTTCTACATTTATATATTGCTTTGCATAACGGGATTTTAAATGTTAATTTAACTATTTTGTCTGCGAAACTCTGGCAAAACATGTTTTGGGGCATTTTCTTATTGGGAAGATGGGACCCATCATTTATATTTGGGGTCTTGCAGTCGTACTGAGTACCTACTATGTGCCAGACACCAAGTGAGGACTAGAAGTTACCATTCACATGCCAGTGAAATGAAACAATAACATGCAGAATACTCACATCGACGATCAGGAAATCTAGCCAGCACCAGGCATTGGTAAAATACACTTGAAAGCCATATGCAACCCACTTGAGAAGCATTTCCAGGATAAATATATAAGTGAAAACTTTGTCAGCATATTCTAACATGGTCTTAATGGTTTTTCGCTGTTCAATATATATATCTTCAAAGGCCTGTAAATGAAAAAACTCCACTGAATTTCATTGTCATAAACTGTCTCTAACTGGTATTTTATTAGAAAATGCTTGCAAGCATCTTTTCAGGTGCCTAAAGCTGAAGACTTCATGCTTCCCAGAGCTGCATTTTGCTCTATAGCTATCTATATGCAAGTGACTCTTAACTGGGCATTTCAGTCAACAAATTAATTCAAATAATCTTTAAATTTTGGTATAAGGATATCCCATCAGAGCTTAAAATTTTTGAGACACTGTCAGCTGCGTCTGTCTACAATAGGAGGCACAAAATCATCTGCGAGCATATATGCTTTGCTCAGTGCAGAGTTGCTTGACTGTAACCCTAAGACTGTAACCCTAAACCCAGTTAGTGATGAAAATGTAAGGCAAGGAGTCCCCTTAGCTTGGGGAAGGGGCAAGGACTAGTCTTTCGCTTTCTCTATTTCTCTAGCTCAGTCTGAGCATGAATATAGTTGTCGGGAACCTCCCTTTGCCACTATTCTGCAGAGCTCTTTGGAAAGGGCAAGGGAACTCATTTGCAGGAGTCCCTGGGTCTTCTGAAGTGAAAAGAACATTTGTGTATTAATAACTCAATTCCTGTACAGGAAAAACTATCAGGACTTGGTGATCTGGATCAAGGAAAAAGGAGAAATTGATTTTTATTTTTGTTGGTTTTTTGACCATTCTGTTGAGAGAAATCAGATATAAAATAAGTCTGCAATGATCTCACTTTGCTACTTGTGGGTAATTTAATCTATTTACCCTTCAATGTGGATGGCACTAGTGAATGGGCAGGAACACAGCAATGGAGCTTATGTTGCCGCTGCTGCTGTTGCTGCTAAGTCGCTTCAGTTGTGTCCGACTCTGTGCGACCCCACAGATGGCAGCCCACCAGGCTCCCCCGTCCCTGGGATTCTCCAGGCAAGAACACTGGAGTGGGTTGCCATTTCCTTCTCCAATGCAGAAAAATGAAAAGTGAAAGTGAAGTCGCTCAGTCGTGTCCGACTCTTAGCGACCCCATGGACTGCAGCCCACCAGGCTCCTCCGTCCATGGGATTTTCCAGGCAAGAGTACTGGAGTGGGGTGCCATTGCCTTCTCCAGGAGCTTATGTTAAGCAGATTGATATTTAGCTGATAATCTCATACCCTGTCTACGTATTGATTCTTAATAGGAACTGGTTCTGATGACTAAAAGTTAGAAGGGTCGTTCTTTAAATATTCACAAAAAATCATACTGATCTAAATTTGATTCAATCTCAGGCCTACAGCAGAACAATAAAAGTTGCTACTTAGCCAGCCTCTCACACTGTGCTAAAAATATCATACAATGTCTCCCATCTTCACAAACACCTTCTTGTGAAAACGTGCAATAGGAGGTTGACTGAGGGGAAAGCTAAAGGGTTTCAGGTAAAAGTAAAGGAGCAGATCATGTTACCTACCAGTGCCCCACTGCTGACCAGAATCATGAAGACAATGAAGGTTTCGAACCAGTTATGCTCCACTATCTTATAGCAAGTTTTTCTCAAGTTCCACCAGAGTTTCCCTTTGCCTTCTTCTATGCTTATCTGACAACACTTAAACTTCCGCACACAGTCTAAAATATGTCAAAGCAAATGAAGAAAAAATATCACTCTTTGATTATGCATATTTGTGTGGGTGGGAGATTCACCTACATTATTACTTGATACATTATAAATAAGTTTATTTTTTAAGATGGCTTTCACTTGTAGACATAGAAATCATCTATACATTTTAAAATCATTCATCCAAAAACTATTTTTTAGTGCTTATGGGGCTAGTATAATGGTCTAATAGTATAGTACAATGTATTACATTATAAAACCTCAGTATAGAACAAGAGAAAGAAAGAAATCACCATAGGTTAGTATTTCCATCCTATCCCTATCCTATAATTCCACTCATACTTGAACTTTATATGTGATTTCTAATTAGTTCACTTAATGATACAATGTAAACATTTCCCTTTTAGTCACAAGTAAATAGAATTTTGGAAAGTTTCACAATACTTCTCTAAATAAGATAACCAGAGATAAACAAGAATTGATATAAAGATCCTATTATTATTGAATATGTATGTTTCTACACCTCCAGCCATTATCAGCAATAATGTAACAAACACCTTTGTGGTCTACTAGATCAAAGGCTTCTCAACAAATATTTTTTGCATACCTGTTAATTCAAGGAATTATACTGGACAATTATAATACTAGAATATGCAAAACACAGTGTCTCTCTAAAAACAGTGTGCATTTCAAGCAGGGAAGATTTGTCCATAGATATCATCGTTATAGAAAAAAAAATCTTGTTAGAGTTTACCAGCAGGTTAACTCCTAATACTGAACTGTACAGAAGTGGATTGGGGGTTAAATTTTGAAGGATGTGTTGGAATCAGGTCTAGTACATAGAGCTGAAAAGGAATGGAGAAGCAATGGCAGGGAAGTTTGGAAACTGTATGAAGCAGAAAATTGGAAAAACCAGAAAAGACAGCTACAGCCAATCTGAAAAGGACCTGAAAGATTCAGTTAGAGAACTTAGATTTTGTATGCTATCTAATGGGGACAACACTGAAGGGTTTATTTGGGGGTTATAAAGATTTACCTGATAAGAATATTGATTCAGAATGATCTATGCCTGTACAAGGCATCAGATGGCCAGAAGACAAAAGATGGACAAGTAGTCAAGAGCCTAGACGATTCAGCCAATGTAACATGAAAGAAGGTGAAAACAAGGGTAATGGTGGTGACAATGGTCAGGGCCAAAAGAGTCTCCTAAGTTGACAGGACCTGGCAGCACATGTACATGGGGGCGCTGGGGTGTGAGAAAGAGAAGATTCCTGACATAGAGGTTTAACTCTGACAGAGAGATCTTGTTCAATGAATAGATGGAAACCTCATTTTGAAGAAGCATAGTATTTTAATGCACAGATAATTATCAGATGCTACTTTATAATGCCAGCCAGATCACATACTTTGTTTCATGAAAATGTAATGAAGTCCTCTTAAATATTATTAGTTTCTCAAGTAATAAATAAACAGCATATATTTCTTGTTTCTTTGAGGGTGATCTTTTTCACATTTCTGTCTCCCAAAGGATTAAGAAGAGTAACATGTCTTAAAAATATTTGCTGTAATGAACTAGATGGAACTGAAATTAGTTTTTTTTTCTCCTAAAGAGGATATGAGATGAAAAAATACTGTTCAATATAAAAAGACCAATGTTAGTGGGAAGGATAAATGCCTAATTTGGGACACTGGTTCACTTCTGAGAGGGAAGCAAAGGAAGAAATAAGGAAAGGGTACAAAAGGGGTCAAATCTGTATCTGATTTATTCTTAAACAAAAAACCTGAAGCAAATACAACAAAAATATTCAAACTGATAAAGTTGGTTGGTGGTGGTGCTGCTGCTAAGTTGCTTCAGTTGTGTCTGACTCTGTGCAACACCATAGACGGGAGCCCACCAGGCTCCCCCGTCCTTGGGATTCTCCAGGCAAAAACACTTGCGTGGTTTGCCATTTCCTTCTCCAATGCAGCAAAGTGAAAAGTGAAAGTGAAGTTGCTCAGTCGTGTCCAACCCTTAGCGACCCCACGGACTGCAGCCTACCAGCTGCCTCCATCCATAGGATTTTCCAGGAAAGAGTACTGGAGTGGGTTGCCATTGCCTTCTCGTTGGTTGGTGAGTGTCTAAGTATTTTTATTATTGTGTTCTATAATGCTATGGTTGGTTATGCTTCATACTGAAATGTTTTTTAACTTCACAAAACACAAATGTTGATATTACCATAAATATTATTATTAATATATTGTGACCCTAAAAATAAGCTAATTGTCTGGGAAAGAATAACAACTAATGCTATGTAAATTATTTTTGTGGTATATCTAACCCCTTGAATGTTTTGTAAAGTCATAATTTTTTTCAAAATCAACTAACTTCACTGAAATATGTGCAGAATTTTGAAGGAAAGAGTGGAAAAAAGTGGCTTCCCTCATAACATGCTGAAAAAATATCTCTTCCTCTGAAATAATTTAAAAATTGACAATGAATACATAAATATTTGTTTTCTCTAATGCATTCAAGTCCAAAAGCAATAGGTGTGTGCAACCTACTCATCTGCAAAACTCTTAAATCTATTGACATCAATTTTGACCCTTGCATAATCACATATTTTAAAAATTGGCTTAAAGTTCAAATTAAACAGCTTTAATGTTCTTAAATGAAATGAAAATGAAGGGAACACTTCTAGAATTAGTTGTAATTAAATAGCATTACTACCATCATTATTAAAATAAACTTTTGTTTAAGCATTTATTATATGATATTGAATTAGGGGCTAAGACATAGGGTGAATTATTAATAACCAAAAAATGAGTTAAGGATGAAGTGATCCCTAGGGTTTTAGAGAAACAGTTCTGTACCTACAATAGAGATTTGTCATGGTCTGTGCTATTGCACTAATATTTTATGCCTCTTTGTTTGTAGTGCACTCCCACATTGAATCTGGACTGGCACTTTTGCTTTGGTGAACAAAACTGAGAAAACCTGATGTAAGTGGAGGATTGACAAGTGCTTAGCATTTAGGCTTCCTCTCTCACTCCTTTGCTTTCAACATGAGAACAAGCCTGGGCCAGTGTGTGGATGGAGTTGAGTCAGGCAGTTGTCTCATCTAAGACCTCAGCCCTATGACTAATCCCAATCAGGATCACCAAAATCATCTTGCCAGCCATGGGCTTGTGAGCAAAGATACATTTTTTGTTATATGATAAGTTTTGAGTGGTTTGATACACATTATTGTTCCAGAGATAACTGATCCACACCTCAAATAACATAATTCTAGCTTTCTTCACAAAATCTTGTTAGTATTACTCCAGTGACATGGTGCCCCATACTGTATCACTCAGTATATTTTGATATTTCATTATTGATTATCTAGTATCATTCAGAACTAATAATATATATTTGACCTTGACAGATACAGGTAATTGTTATTCATGGACAGTTCCTTTTTAATAATATAACCACATTTATTTAAGAATGTGTTCCAGTATCAAATGGCAAAGTGTTCATGGACAGTTTTAAATGTAAATTAATCAATTCATACCATTATAACCTGACAAAACAGTAAACAATAAATTACTCCTTCAACTTAAATTTTTTTCTTTTATTTTTTAGAGGTAGAGAGATATATGTATGATTGGTTTTCTTGCCTATCAAAGATTCAACAAGGCCACCAAAAAACCCAGATAGTTAGCAGCATTTCTTAGAGTAGAACAGGATTCACAAAAATAGAAAACTGGATCTGATGCCATAAATTAAATCTTCATTTTTCAAAAATCATCTATGCTATGATATAGAAAAAGCAACCAACAAACACGTAAATGTACAGTTGCTGGATACCTATAGAGGGTTAGAACGAACCAGGGAGGGAGGGAAGAGATGGCTAGATCAGAGAGGTCTAAGAGCGTACATGCTATGCTTCTCACCTTCCGTAAAACAGGCTTCAGGCTCCAGAGATTCTTCAGGCTCAGCTTCAGGTTGTTCCCCCTCAGCGGGAGCTCCTATATCGACTGTGCTGCCTTCAGAGGAACTAGTTGCATTTAGCTTCTGAAAATCAATTCCACAGAAAAGCTTTTAAAATAGTTTCTTTAATCTATAATATAAAAATTCCAAAGGTGTGCCCTTAAGTCTTCTGTATTCATTTCCTTGATCTGTAATTTAAGAATATCTTAGACATAATGCCAGTCCGCTTTGGTAGAGGTGGGGGGTCACAAGATTAGATACAGCACCACAGTATTTGTTTTCCTTTAAAAATGTGGTGCTAACAACTTAAATAATCTTTGATTAAGCTCCTGTATATAGAGAGATTCTGAAATACAATCATGCAGAGCTTACATAAGCAGAGTCGTATGGTAGGCTATGATCTTGCTTTTCTGAAGCAGTTTAGTTGGTTTTATTCTAAAATTGTGACCCAACCAACAGAAGCTGCACAAGTGTATTTTCATGTCAAATGCAGAAAAGATTTGATCAAACGCACATAAATAGCAAAGTCTAAATTCATCCACTTTTCATTGACATGAAAACATATACCACTGGTTGTTATTAAACATATTCTCTAATTTTCTAATTCTGAAAAGAGCAGCACATTGTTAGCTTTATAGCAAGAGCTGATTGCTTGCATTCTCTTTGGCCAATGCACTCCTGTGTTTCATTGTGCATTTGGAAACTACTTGTTACTCTGGCACTCTTACCTCTCCAGTCAATAAAGGCAGAAATGAATCTTTGGTTGTTTTGTTTTCCTTTAAGTTAAATCAAATACCACCGAAAGAAAAATATAATAGAAAGAGGTTGTTTTAAATCTTGAAATGCAACAAACTTTAGCCAAGTCAGGTCGTTCATGGGATCAGCATAAATGAAGGGATCCAGTCTTTAACCCGGTCTTAAAATGCTGCAGGAACGACACAGGGCCAGGTATGAGTGCCACACGGAATCAGAGTAGTTTGGGCCACAGCATTCTCGGACCTGTTACAATGTTATTACTATTAGTGTATAACATTAGGAAATGGCTGAGCTGATAGGAGCTACTTTATAAAGGGGATGAGGTAAGCACATGGTATAATGCACATTGAAGTATGTTGAACCCATTCTAAAATAGATGTTGTAGTCAGTACTAGAAACACTTTATATTTGGGCTAAGGATTCTATGGACTTCCCTAAGAAGCTGGTTCCTTTATTTTCTGAAAATAATTTTCTTTATATAAAATATTTCCTTGGCATAATGGTGCTGATAAAGTAAAAATATTTATACACACTATAGATATAACAGAAAATACTTTTGTGTGTCATTTAACAATACCACTGATTGAAGCATAAATATCATATGTCTCCTCCATTATAACTAGTTCAGGATTATTTTTAAATTCAACCAAACCATTTAAAATTAAGGATTACATATTAAAAGGCACTTGAAGTTTATTGATTTCTTTTCTAACTACCAATTATATCACAACACTGAACAGATACTCAATTATAATATCTTTGTTTTTATAATTTGAATATACAGTATTCTTAGATGAAATATTACATGACTTTTTCTAATTTCCTATCCTTTATAGCTAAATTATCCTATTAATCTTATTTACATGAAGATGTTACAGTATTTGGGACCTGAAATATTGATCATATTATTTACTGGATATTGAAACATGACATAGATAATCAGAATAAATGAAGCTTAGTTATATCTAATCTAACTATAAACAGCCCAAACAAGAAGTGGAAAACACTAGGAAAAAGGATCACACTTTAATTATGGGTTGGTTAGGGGTTAGGGGATGATTCTAGGTTTGCTGCACCCCACTTTGCCAGGATTCCCTAGAGAATTTCCTTGATGGCCCATTTTCAGGGCGCTCCATACTGGTGAATGGCTGCATCAGAACTTGCAGCAGTGCCAGGTATATATGGCTCAGGTACTCTCTAAATATTCTTCAGAGAAGGTGGGAGAGAGGTTCAGGATAGTAGGAAAAAGGCATACCAGTGGCCGACTCATGTTGATGTATGGCAAAAATCATCACAATATTGTAATTCTTTTCCAATTAAAATTAATTTAAAAAATTAAAAGTGAATGAATGAGTGAGCTTCTTCATAACAGAAGGAAGGCTAGTCCTTGATAGTGACTAGTGAAGTCACCAGACAGCATTCCGTGGAATCTTGGTTTAAAATATTCAAAAGTTTCAGATGATCTCTGTAACATCAATTACAATACCTTTCATTTAGTGTGGTGTCTTAGTACCGACACTGAATTAATAGATATCTTTCTAATTGAAGTCAGATATTTGTATAGTTAGAGGTCAGATTATTTTTTAAAGGTGCAACATAAAAGTTTTGTGTTTCTAGAATATATATCTCACCAGACTCAACTCTCCGAAGCAAAGATCATGCTTTGCCATCTCTGTATCCCTAGGAACTATCACTAATGTTTGTGCTTAATAGATGTTCATTGAATAAATGAATGGATGCCCAATTCAGGAACTCTTTCATTCTACTACTAACTACTTCTAACACCTCCTATCTTTTACGTTCATATTCAAGGGAATACACCTAACATTCTCACATTAGTACAGAGAAACACAAATCTCTTCCAGATTCTAACTTGCGTAAGTAATGACCAATGACCTTTAAAACCAGAAGTGCTGTCTAAACATCAGGCTTCCAATTAATCAAACCTAAGATGAAACTATAAAATAAACTATTAAATAAATAAACTGTACTTTAATTCTGGAGTCAGGCAAACTAACACTAACTCGTTTTGACAATGTTTTTCCTCTTTCTACGCTATGTACATGGATGTACAATCCCAGCAGTGAATGGAGTCTCTCCAAGGAAATCTTATCCTTCTCCATCTTCCTCCTCAAGTGGAATAGCATAGGAGCTACCTGTCACCTGTATTACTTGAATACCTTTACTTGGTCTACAAATTAAAAAGCTAGGGTACACAGTAATCCTCAACATCAACCAATCCAGTGTCTAGTTAGAGAAAGAAGTGTGGCTTTCATTATCTTGTCAAAAGGCATACTGAAGTTAGTAGCTGGATTCAAGGTCTTCTGTATCCCACTTTGTTAGGATTCCCTAGAAAACCATTTGATGATTCATGAGTTAAGCCAATCTTTATCAAATTTCAAACATTTAGTAGATATGATGTGTAACTAAACATTGTCGGTTCAAGATAGTGCTTGGGATACTGTTGATTCCCAGGTGTCATGACCATGAACTTAGTAGTAGCTTGTTATTGTCATATTCTTATATGTATTGATATAAAGCTAAATATACATTGGGACATTTCATTAAAAAGCTTACTTTAAATAACAATCTTTAGATGCAGGCAAAAAATTCTGATTTATAAAACCTTTCCTGACAACATCAGTTCAATGAATTTCTTAAAATCACATGAGGCAAATATCATAATATTATAAAATGTGTTAACTAAAACAGTTAAAAAGGCATAAAGAGTCTATAAAATCCAAATGAGTCAAATTAAGAATATAAAACTTTTCAGCTTCCGATAAGGTCATAATCATGATTAATTCTAACTACAGTACAAATTCACCAATTAAACTGTCAAATGTACATCATTTATATGGAATTATTAGTACTTATGTACTTAAAAGAATAACTTTCAGATAAAGCTTCTCCATAAAGTTTCCAATGTAGGCATCATTTATGGCAAAATGCCACATGAGTAAGAAAGCAAAAAATTAACCAGTTAGAAATAAAACCAATTCTTTGCTTTGGTAAAATTTAGATGTTTAGGTTCCCTTATTATAATCTATGCTTATTTATTGAAAGACAAGTGAACTGAATGATACTGTTAGTACAGCCCTTCCCTACTCAAACCTTAAATATGGATATCCCCCAATGTCAGGATAGTCAAGAAATTAAACACACATAAAGAATTATTTGCTATACCTGGCATTGGCAATCATTTATTTTCAGATGAAATATTAGCTGAACTTTTTAAATTTAAGTGAAAATTTCATATTACAGGGTTCTTACTACTGAAAGTCTGCCAGGTTCCTCAAAGTGCTGGGTCATCATAATCATAGGAGTTAAGCAGGGCAGAATTGTATTTTGCTTAATGATCTCATAAATAAATATCAAGATACAATATTTTATTTCTTATTTTTAAACACTATACTTCCAACTTTTACTTTCCACATCATTGACAAACTATTATCAGACATCTGCCAAACTCATAGTCCTTCTCTCAGAAAGTAGAAGCATTTTTTAAAACATAACACAGAAAAGGGACAGAAAACATCATTTTCTATTAAGTTTTTCAAAGGTACACTTTTTTCTTATTATGAAGTTAAGATATTTTTAAGAAAATATAATCAATAAATAAAGTATATAATTTGGACAAAAGGTATGTGCTAATCCTAGTCAATAAAAGAAATTGGGATTTTTTTTAAAGGGAGATAATTAAAATATAGATTAAATCAAGTATTCCATATCTATTTTGGTCACCAAGAATGACAATTCTTTGATCCATGTGGATCCTAGTTCTAGTCTGTACTTAAGGAATTCTACGTTATTTTATGTGAAAAATCTTAATATCCAAGTAATGAAAGTGATGGTTACGGTTCCTATGGGATAGGCCAAAGTGACACATTAATAATAGAAAGGAATTATTCTTCTTAGTAAGGAAAAGCAAATTCAAAACTGTTATTATCATCATATTACATTATTCAGATAATCACTTTTGTCTTTATAACAGACATGTTACAAAATTCTATAATCCATAAATAGCAAAGTTTTAAGTATTTTTCCTGGGATGGCAAAAATAACCCTTAAGTCCCATGTTTGGTCAATTTTTTTTGCTTACATTAAGGCTATTTAGAGCTTTTTTAAAATCCTTTAATCACTATCCCACTGGAAAACTTTCCCTTGAAGATTTATACGTTATCCAGGATAAAATTATAGATGGGTTTTACTGAAACCATTCTACCACTGCTTACCCAAACCTTCTCTACACAGCCTGCTCTCCTCTCCTATTCCTTGCACTAGAAATCAGTATACTGCCCTATCAGGGCTTCTCTGGTGGCCCAGTGGTAAAGAATCCGCCTGCCAATGCAGGAGACTAGGGTTCGATCCCTGGGTTGGGAAGATCCCCTGGAGAAGGAAATGGCAGCACACTCCAGTATTCTTGCCTGGGAAATCCCATGGACAGAAGAGCCTGGTGGGCTACATTCCATGGGGTCACAAAAGAGTTGTACATGACTTAGCAACTAAACAACAATAATAACTCAGAGAATAAGAAAGCTAATCTTACCTCTAAGAAACTAGGAAAAAGAAGCTATTATCTTAAGGAGTCAAATTTCATACTTTTCTGAAGAATTAATGCATAACAGGAAAAAATAATTCTCTCTAGTTACTGTGTATATGGGTATCTGTTTTATTTGGGGTCTTAATTTATATGATTACTGATATTGGTCTCATTCCTCTAGTATATAGGGCATTATCTTTCATTAATGTAGAGTGCCAGTGACTTAATATTTTGTTCTGAAATATTTTAAAAATGCTCCCCCACATCCGTGATCATTGCTCCACCCAAAGAGCCGAATGTGCTTATGTTAGGGTTGTTTTATGCTTTTAATGGCAGAAGGAGAGGAAGCTGCATCTAAATTACAAAGCATTTAATTAACATTCCTTGAAAGAAATTAACTTGGGTTGAGCAATTTGGCTGACATATTTTAGGAGAAAACTGTGATTTAAACATCAGGAAATGAAAGTTCTGCTAAATGGAGCCTATAGAATGGTGTTATACTCACTGCCTTAGCTGAATGACTAGTAGGTCCGTTTATTTAATAAATATGAAAGGAATAGAGTTCACATTGGTTTTCTTTCTATATGAGTTTGTGTTGCATGATATATTTAAATAATATTCTTTAAGAGAAAGTTTCCCAGAAGTTCTAGATGAAATAAAAGAGAGACAAAAAAAGCAATACAATGAAGAAAGTAGATATCAGATCTTTTTTCAGAGTGCATATACCATCTATAACATTTCTGTTTGTTTCTTTTTCTTCCTTCCTTCTTTCCCTCCTATCTTTCCTTTTTGGTGTACGAAAGAAATTCATTTCCTTTTCTTTTACTCTCAGGAGTTTTAGGGGTAAATATCAACAGATTCTCCAGGCGACTTGTATTCTAAAGGCAAAACACTCTTGGTCAAGTGCTAAATAGAGCAATACCATTTTCTCTGAAATGAAGCAGACAAAAATTGTACCAGTGCTGCTGGCAGCAAAAACGTAACATTCCATTTGCATTATTCTCACATTAAAACATCCCTTAGAAAGTTTGCGCATGAATAAGGGATTGCTCTAACTTTCAGATTACCCTTCAGAAAAATTTAATATGACACTGAACAACAAATTACCAACAAAGTACACTCATAAGGGCTTCATTTACTTAAGAAAAGGGCAGAGGAGTGAAAGCATCCTGCAAGAGCTTTTCAAAGAGTACCTTATATTTCTCCTTTAGACCCTTAGCATGTTCAAAACTCTGTAATGTTAAATGGAATTAAATAATCTATAAACGCATGCACTTTTATTTTTCACTGAATGTAATTTCTATAAAAATCTATGTAAGAAAATTAGCAGCTACCTTAGTTTTTAGAAAGTTAGGGTTGCCAGACTTGCCTGACCATGCTTTATGACTCAGCATAAGAGCAGCTGTGCATGTTTTTATTTTACTGCCAATGGATGGGCAAGGAATGTAGCTGAGTAACATGCAGGCCAGTCAAAATTCATTTAGAAACTAATCATATTTATACATGTACAATTTGCTTAGGTAACCTGGGTAAAAGTGGTGGCAGGAGTCTCTGGCTGGTTAAAAAACACCAGAGCTGCATTCTTGATGGCTCCAGCTTGCTTTTACCCCTGTGAGAAGTAAGAACGGTAAGCAGTGAAGGTCACCATATTGCACTAGTAAATTTTACTCTGAAAAATAATCATTCAAGCATGGCTTAAATTATTAAAACTCTATAAAAGAAATCAAGCATTGGAAATCAAAAGTATGAAAGGAATGACATTACATACGGTCAAAGTAACTTGAGTTAAAGCATACAATTACCATATGAATTTAAAATGATATACTCTATAGAGAATCTACAGAAAGCTGTCAAAGAATCACACAAATTTGGCAAAGGTAAAATAGAAGAGGATTTAGTTCAAACACCTCAATGACCTCTGTGTCCACTTGGTTAGTCTGCCTTATAAGAAGGGATTCATTATAGGCATTCCAAAAATTAAAACGTGCTCCATTTTTTCCCTTTACTATTTCATATCAGTTAGAAAGAATATCACTTAGTATGAATATCTTATTCCATTTGTTAATACTTCACATGTGATATTTAATACCACAATCCAACCCTACCAATTAAGAAAATGACCAGACAAAACTAACTTGAAGGCAGAACCCTAAAAAGATATCTCAGGTGGGAATACTTGTAATTCTTGGATACTTGTTTCAGTTCTCTTTTGTTTCCTAGTATAGAGTTACCAAAATGCCAGAAGATTGTAACTTGAACATAGGCCCTTCCTAGACTATTGCTCTAATCCTTTATTTGTTTATGAGTTTATATTTAAGAAGTTTTACATAAAGCCATAATTGAAAATTTTACCAAATAATAAATTTTAAAACACAAGTAGCAATCTCTACACAAGTATTAAAAGGACTACACAGCTAAAACAACAAAATAATTCTACTTTCAACTGGCAGATCAGCTCTCTACCTCCAATTCCGAAGTAGTGACTTCACATGTGTTATTTTGGAATACCTAACTCAAACGGAAAACACATGAAAAAGTCTAATGTTTACAAGAGAAACTGAGAAGAGAGTTTTGATTTTTCCTACTATAAGCTCCACCTTACTAGATATTTCTCTAATGTGAAACACAATGGTTTGAGATGAGGCAAAATACATGCTCTTTTGGAGAAGTTTGAGGTTTTAAAATGTCTGAAAATTAAGAATAGTGAATGTCAAGTTATCCTTCCTCAAAAGATACTCAAACTTAGCCAAAGGTTTAAATGGACTGGTGACATCAACATTTGATTCTTGATTATTAATTTTTAGTTAACACCATAAATTTAACATGTGCTGTGCTGTGCCTAGTTGCTCAGTCATATCCAACTCTGTGACCCCATGGACTGTAGCCCACCAGGCTCCTCTGTCCATGGGGATTCTTCAGGCAAGAATACTGGAGTGGGTTGCCATGCCCACCTCCAGGGGATCTTCCCAACCAAGGGATTGAATCCAGGTCTCCCACACAGCAGGGGGATTCTTTATCTTCTGAACCACCAGGGAAGCCCAAGCATACTGGAGTGGGTAGCCTATCCCTTCTCCAGGGGATCTTCCCGACCCAGAAATTGAACTGGGGTCTCCTCCACTGCAGGCGGATTCTTTGCCAGCTGAGCTAAATTAAACATACATAAAAATAAAAATTGGCCTCCCTTACTCTAAGGAGATATTTACTATTAGGTAAAATGCTGACTTTAGTGTCTGGGCTTCCCTCATGGCTCAGATGGTAAGGAAGCTGCATGCAATGCAGGAGACCTGGGTTGCACCCCTGGGTGTGGAAGATCCCCTGGAGAAGGGAATGGCTACCCACTACAGATTCTTGCCTAGATAATTCCAGGGACAGAGGAGCCTGGCAGGCAAGTCCATGGGGTTGCAAAGAGTTAGACACTGAGTGACTAATCCTTAGTTTCTAGAAACTTACAATACAAAAAATTAGGCCCCACCATTTCAGCATAGCCCAGCCAAACACACTTATCCAAATTTAATTAACTAGATATTAAGATATTATTCAGCTTATTAGTGTACATTTGAGTTCAACTAATTACAGCAATTATTTGCTCTGGGCTATAAGGTTTTTTAAATTCCCCCTTGAATCTCATTGTTATTTTGTGAAACTAGTACCTATGGTCTTGCTACCTAAATGTTACTTTTAGTAACTGTATTTAAACTTTCTCTGAAGTTAATGTTTAATACCTACTTCCACCTAATCACTGAATTAGCAATACTATCTTACAGAAAAGAAACAGAAATAGCATCTTTTTCCATAATTATATAGGATAAATACAGTAAAACTGATTAAACAACCTAAGGTTCCTTTCTTAGAAATATATTTTTGCTTTTAATTTTATTAACTGATCCCTAGTTTTTGTGACACTGTTTCACTACTTAAATTACATCCTTCAGTGTCTGACTCTCCCAAATCATCATTCTTAGGATGAGAATAATAATAGAGGTCTTTCTGTTTCTTGCCAATCAATTCAAACAACAACAAAGAATAAATCTTTGTTTTTGGTTGTTATTTTTATTTGTTCATGCAAGTGTTAATTGCTGGGAATTCTGGCTTCATTTTTGTGTAAACAAACATTAAGAGTTTAAATTCCTTCTCTTTATTCCCAACTCTGTGCTTAGTAATCTATAAATAAACCAAGAAAATATCCTGGTATTTATACTCATCTAGTAAATCAAAGACTTGGAAAATTTAGAATTTTACATTTAGACAGCATGCACTGTGCTCAGTAGGGTTAAAAATATTTTCAACCTGATTCTTCATCACTACCCTCACTTCCTTCAAAACACTGTTTACTTCTGGAAACATGAAACTACAAGTAAATATCAAGCCAAGATCCCAATGATACTTCCATTAAATATATGCCTGTGAAAACTAAATAAAATCACATTTCATGTTATTCCATAAAAGCAAAGAATGTAGCAAAATGAGGATTGGAACTGCCCCTCACCAAGCATTTTTCTAGTATATGCAATAAAATACCATTGTGGGAAGATTATAAGGAAGAAAGTGGATAAACTGAGGCATTTTTCACAAATCAAAAATTATTTAAAATCTTTTAAAAAATTCATATTAACCTGAATATTATCAGCAACTCAAAATGGTGACTACTTGAAAGAATGTTAACTATATTTTGCTTAGCTATATACTTTTATATTGTCAATTAATCTATCACCAATTTTGCCACAGAAATTGTATCAATAGGTATTTCCTATTTTTTTATAGAAAGAAAATAATTTTTAAAAGTCTGGATTGTTTAAAGCAAACATAATACCAAAATATCTTCTTATGTAGAAATTCCTACCTCTTTGCTTTCTTCCATATCTGACTCGCTGCTGAATTCTTCAGTATTTAAATTTTCAAAGTCAGACTCTCCGACAGCAATTGGTACAGTCACAGTGAGGCTGGGGTTGTTAATGAAGGACATGTAATCACTTTCATCCACGACATATTTTTCTACACTGCTGCCTATGCCACTGGTAGTTCCATTGCCATCTTTGAGATAATTGAGGTCTTTGCCTATTTCTATAGTGGTATGGTTGGAAATACAGCTGTCTTTTTTGTTATTTAGATCTTCAAGAGGTTTAATTTCATCTAAAGCTTTCTGCTTTCTAACAAAGGCTTTCTGAATAAATTCACGTATTTTTCTTTTAACAAAATCGATTCCTTTCTGCATCCTTCCCACAGCAATCTGGAGATTATTCATTTCATTATCATCATCAGTGGCGGCAAGATTGTCAGAACTGAATGAACTCAAGAGTAAGGCCAGGAAGAGGTTCAGAACCTAAAACACAATAGGAAAGCTGGTGATCAAAACATTCCATTATTTCTATTGCTCCGAACTACAAAATTTCCAAAGTTGTTCTTACACCTCACTTTTTGCTAATAGATATTCTTCCTAATTTATGATAAACTATCCTGGAAAAAAGTACCTAGCCAATAATACTACATTAACACCATTTACATTTTAGTCATTGCAAAATTACTAAAACCACTGCTGTTAAAGCTTCTATATTAAGTTCATTTCCAAATGAAAAATTTTTGCTATCTAGATAACTATACAATGAAAAAGGAAAAAAAAAAGTTTTATTTGGGATGTTAAGTATTTTCCCCATGTAACCTGGGTTTTCCAGGACACTAATTTATTATACTTTTATTCCTGAACCAAAATGATTCCACTATATTTAAATATTATTTTATTTTTATGTTTGTACGTATTCTTGCACTTTAGATAACTTATCAATTTAGAAAAAAATATATATTTACCACTAGATCAAAAATCTCAGTTTTTGGTTCAGAAAATCATGGCCACTAGATTTATACAGTAGTTGCAAATAGTATAAAGAAATGGTTACAGACCACTGATTACTCTAACAACTTGAGTCTCCAAAAAATAGGTCCCACTGATATGGGTTAGCAAAAAGATTAGTGACCATAAATCTGCTATGTACACTCAAAAAGAGGTAATTTACTAAGAAATAGAGCACTCTCATGGGCACAAGACCAAGTATATGAGTTCTTGGTCACTGAAACAGACAGAACAATGACAGAAAAGGGTATGGCCCTGAAGGGGTCCCAAGACAAAAAGGAAATAGGGCAGAAGAGGAATCCTAGGAAAGGTTTTAAGCAGAACTCCAACGAAAAGGATGCTGCATTCTTGCTGGATTCCTACCTTTCTAATAGGTTAATGAGCCTCAGAGTTCCTTTGTCTAACCAGTTATGAGTCAGTCTAACCAATGGTGTTGAGAAAGGTAAAAAAATCGTGTAAGATCCAACAAGGACTGCACATAATTCTGTGAGTCTATATTGACATCTTTCAGATGCTATACCATGGTTGTTAGTATTCGTACTAAGACCTGCTCCTTCACATCTGAAATTTACCAGTAAAGTTATATTTTATTGTGATTTGCCTTGAATGTATTATTTGGATAAAAATAGATGAAAGAGAAAAAATTAAATGTTACATTTTGGGTTTTATCCCTAATAAAACTGAATTTTGGTACCATAATTTTTTCTAGATTTGATTTATTAAGGTTCATTAATGAACTTTTTCTATTAGGAACTTTTTCTTGACAAATATTAGTCAACCTTCCCAGAGTGAGATCCAACTATAGTTCCTCTCAAAGCTTTGGAGCAGGTATCTATTATGTCATTTACTGTTTTATCTTATGGTCCATTCCCTTTTCATATTAGAATTCAAGCATTGGGTAAGAATCAAGTTTATGTCAATCTTCTCAGTGCTAAGCTTACAAGATTGTTCTGATGATTCAGCTAAGGGATCCATGTGGCCCTCACAAAGCGACTGGCATGGTAAACCCTTGAGACAGTTTAGCTGTTATATCACTGTTACTTTGATCCAGCCTACTCTCTGTTATACTATCTTTCAATTTACCTTTTTTCTGTTTTCAATCTCATCTCTGTTTCTAGACCTCCTTTATTACCAAAGGGTATTGATCAGTGTAACAGCTGACCAAGGTGGTGGGTGAGACCAAAGGCAATTTAAAGAAATACAGTTCAACAAGCTTACTCAGGAACTGGAACCTGGGATCCTGGTTCACACATGGTCATGGACAGACTTAATAGCTCACTGAGTCAGACTGTTTCTTTCATGTGTCCCCAAATTATTCTCTTGGAATAATAATTTCCACTTGGGATTCAAGATTGAAACATATTGCCTGTATTAATACTTTTTCTAGCCTGATTTTTAATTGGTGAGAAAAACTCCCTTTCACATCCCTCTTGTGTGCTAATGGCCCACTTAGAGATAGAGGTGACTACTTCTAGGTGTGGTAATCTTAAAAAAAAAAAATGTATTCTTTTTCTGCAGCACCTGTCTTGAACCTGTAAGAGGATTTCTGGCCATAGCGTTAGCAAACCAAGATGATAGCCTGGAAAAGGCAATCTATAGCCCCACCTCTGTCTTGTCTGTGGGCTAGGCAGTGATTAAGTAATCGAGCATTACATGGGAGTTTATGTGTGTTTACAGGAGGTTATGTCACCTTGTCTTTGGGAGACATTAACCTTTTTGGTGAGGATGAGAAGGAAGAATTGTAAGAAGCAGTGCACCAGGTCAGTCAATCTTATTTAAGGAAATGTGATATGAACATATCTCCTTGATAGTGATAAACATGACAGGTATTATTACTACCTTAGTTACTCTAGAAAAAATATACAAGATATCACAAAAGGAGGAATACTTTTTAACTTATAGTAAATAAGGAGATTCTTTAATTTTTTAAAAAAGGTACAGAATTTAAATATATGACAATGGATGGAAATTATTATTTTATCTGTTATACCATGTTAGGTATATGTAGCAATCCAAATTAATATAAATGACATCCATAGGTATGAATACTTCCTGAAATTCTCTTTCCAACTTGAATCCTTTGTACAGTTAGAGAGATGTGCCCTATTTCAGTAAACAAAAGATCATATGTGGTATGTTGAGTTTCTTTAAATTCACTGTGTTTTCTGGCTCCATAAATTCTACCCAAATTCCACTTGCTCATTGCCACTTTCCTGATAAAAGGACATCTGTAGCGTTCAACTGTCTACAGGAAAAAATATTCAATTTGGTAATGTATAATCAGCCTTTTCATAAATTAAACTCTACTCAGTCTGGCCTCAAACACTTTCTGCTACCCCCACTATGAATTTTCACTGCTTGTGTCCAGTCTTCTCACTCATTCTTGTCATAAAGGATTGTTTTCTCTGCCTTCCATTCTCTTCTTCCAATGTATGTCAGATATATAAATGAAATCAAACCAAATCTAAAATACAAACCAATGACATTTTCTCTGTTTTTCTTCTATGTAGCCCTGTGATCGTTTCTTCCTGTTCCATGTATTCTTGCATCTTCTGAAAGCAAGCAAGTTATATCTAGAATTGTAGTGGTCTTAAAATTATGTGATACTCATCCCTTCAAAAGTTAAAGTCTAATCCCTTTTTGTTAAATGTGAGCTCTTTTTAATGACTAGTCAATAGAATACTGCAGAAGTGACAGAATGTGACTTCAAGATTAGAACATAAAGAGAGCTTTCTCCTTGCCCTTTGCTTTGTGTCTTGTGCTCTGGAAGAAAAAGCCAACTGCCATGTCATGAAGATAATCAACTCTATGGCGAGATCCATGTGGAGAGAAACTGAAGCCTTCTACCAACAGCCAGTAAGGCTGAACTGGGACCTCTCAGCAACAGCCATGACAGTGAGCCTTATTTGCAGTCAATTCTTCAATCTCAGTCAAGATAACTGTCCCCCGTCAACATCTGGATAGAAATCTTTTAACTAACCCAGGACCAGAACTAGATAAGTGGTTCCCAAATTTCTGACCTACAGAAATTATGAGGTAATTAATAAATGTGTATTGTAATAAGCCACTGTTCACATTTCTGAACTGTACACTATTCATGTTTCTTGTTATTTTAAGAACAGGTCAGAGTTAACAACAGGATACTGAGAAGACTGAAATGTTGCAAAAAATAGAAATAAATGATAATTTTTTTTTCCCTTTCCCTTTTCTCCTCCTCTGGGGGACTGAGCCAATCAGTCCACACTAAAGGAAATCAGTCCACACTAAAGGAAATCAGTCCTGAATATTCATTGGAAGGACTGATGCTGAAGCTGAAACTCCAATACTTTGGCCACCCGATGCAAAGAATTGACTCATTTGAAAAGATCCTGATGCTGGGAAAGACTGAAGGCAGGAGGAGAAGGGGATGACAAAGAATGAGATGGTTGGATGACATCACCAACCTGATGGACATGAGTTTGAGTAAGCTCCGGGAGTTGATGATGGACAGGGAAGCCTGGCGTGCTGCAGTCCATGGAGGTGCAAACAGTTGGACACTGAGTCACTGAAGTGAACTGACTGGGGGATTGGAGGTTACTTTTAATGTGAAAGAAAATGAAGTCTATAAATTGCAGACTTTAAAATATTGGTTACGATAGTCCTTGTTCTATTCCACTGAGTTGGGGCCTGATCAAGCAACTTAGTATAATAAATTTAACATATGAGAGTCTGATCCCTCTCAAATAAATCTATTGTCCTTTCTTCCCCAACCACTGGGTCCACTATTTCCTGGCTTGGGATGGTCTACTTTCTTCTCACATCTCAATTAAAGATATGTGCAGGTCTGAACTCTTTGACAAAGCCTTCTGTGATGATCCTTGCCGTCGCAAAGCAACATTTCCATCTTGTAAACTTTACATATAACACTTTGCTTTCACATTTTTTTCACTTACTCTTTTTATTCCTGTTTGAGTAAATGTCTTATCACTGTGCCATATATATCATCCTACCATCGTTCCCAGGCCCCCAGGACTCAGTAGAGGTGTGTTGGGCATAGTTCATTTTACGCAGAAATGATAACAAATGATTCTTGAGTCAGTATTACTCATTCATACTGTCATTTCTGTGCAACAAATACTGATGTGCTTTCAATGGACAGATGATTGCTATTTTTTTTTTAACTCCAACTAGCAGAGAACCCAAATGTGAAACATTTTCAAGTGACAATATTGTTAGTATTTATAAATAAAATGAATGACTATCTAACAGCACTGCCATGCTTTAGCATAAGAACTGAAAGATAAAAGCCAAAAATGGCCCTCCTTGGAACAGTAAGAGATACAGAGATGAAGAACAACTTTGGTTCAAAAGATATTTTAAGAGTTTGTGTTACATGTCAATTACAGTTCAATATAAAGGGAAAAAAATTAAAATAATGTAAACAAATACTAAAAAGAGTTCATGTAGATTTCTATAGTCTGATCTATAACTGACTCCTGCCATCATGAAGAATTGAAACTTGATTTAAAAAAAATATACAAAACATTCCTGATGGTTACATTATCTTTTACTGAAAATGAGAAAAATGTTTTACCACATACCACCAGGTTTCCAATGACCATGACCATCATGAAGACAGTAAGGCACATGGTTTGCCCGGCGACCTCCATGCAGTCCCACATGGTCTCTATCCACTCTCCACACAGCACCCGGAACACAATCAGGAAGGAGTGGAAGAAGTCATGCATGTGCCAGCGAGGGAGCTCACAATCATTGGAAATCTTGCAGACACATTCTTTGTAGCTCTTACCAAAGAGCTGCATGCCGACCACGGCAAAAATGAAGACGATGATGGCCAACACCAGGGTGAGGTTACCCAGAGCCCCTACAGAATTGCCGATGATTTTAATTAGCATATTCAGGGTGGGCCAGGATTTTGCCAACTTGAAAACTCTAAGCTGAAAACAGAAACAAGGTCATTACTGCTCTGCATTTGGAAGAATCTGTATATTTGTTTATAGGGAAAATCTACAGTGTCTCAGTTTTAGGTGATGGGTTATTTGTGGGCCAAACTATTGTCTATATTCTTCATTCTGAAATAGTATATATTGTAAATAAAATAAGAATACAGTTTTTTTTAAATTGGCATTTAAATTCCATAATCTTACATAAGCATTTATATTATTCTTTTTGTTTTTCTGTAAGGAGCTGAAATACCTAAAATTAATGGTGATTACCAGAAACTGCTTCAGAGAAGTAGAGGCTCTAGTAGAGGCTCTCATTATTTAAAAGCCCCAAATGGATATATTTTTCAGTGTACTTGAAATATCATACTGAAATGCACAAATGTAAACAACATTAACACTTAAATTAGGTAAGATAAAGGGAAAAGCCAACTAATTTCTTTAAATCTTAGACTGCTTTGAACTTTAGCGTGTTGTAATATTGGCTGTATTTTAAAGGAGATTTATTGTACTCAAATAAGAAATACTTGGACTTGTATGAAAAGCTATATTTTGTCAACTTTTAGGTCTTCAGTGATTTAATTAATCAACTCATTATAGTGTGTCATAGAAGCCTCTAGAGTACCATTTACCATTAAACAGCATCAGCATTTTATTTCTGATGCTTCAGTAAATGTCAGGCTAAGAGTAGTGCATTATTTAATGGCAACCACGTGACCCAAAGGAGCAAAGATAAGAACCAAAAATTTTAATTTATTCCCTGAGAATAATTAATGCAAAAGAGCCTGATATACTAAGCAAGACATTAGTGATATTATGCTTTGTACCTTCCTAAACTGCATCACATTATCATAAAGACCTACTAAGCTTTTTAAAAGTAGTTGCCCATATTTACTTGTTATATAATCACTGCTAATTTTTTTTTTTTATCCTTCTAGCTTCAAATTAGATCCACAGCTAAAGACTAGGAAAGGAAATCACAGCTCTAAGGATCTTTTTTTTTTTTTTAATTTTTTTAAATTTATTTTTTTATTTTTTAAATTTTAAAATCTTTAATTCTTACATGCGTTCCCAAAACAAATATTTGAAAGTAGTAAGGAAATTTCTAAACAGACTTGATCACAAATTCTTGAAACTAATCACCATTAAGATAGTTTGCCTATAGGAATCTGTCTTTACCAGCTATATACAATGTCTGTTGTTTGAAAATAAATCACAAAAAGTTGGCGCCAACTCAAATAAACAGCACAATAAAACATATCACATTTTAAATGGAAATGGGTCAAGTGATATTTTGTCTCTTAATTTAAAAAGAGGCCTAGACTTATCAAATATAAAGAACAAATGAAAGAGCCTTTCCTAAAATTAAAATGTTATACAGGCAACTTTTCTTAGAGAGTGGATTTGGTGACTTCCTGACCTGGCTAAAGGCACAGATGCATAGGAGCTCTGTCCTCTTTTCTGTGAACTTTACCCAGTCCCTAGTCTTGTACAGGGGCAAAGCGGGCAATTCCATAATCTTTTAGCCGCTGGTAGAAAGAGGAGCCCATCCAAAGCCCCAATCAAGCCCCTTATTATGTTTAAGCAAACCCCATATAGCTGAGAGTTATGTATTGTGTTGTTTAATTTGATTTGGGATTATGTATGACCTCTATTTTCTCTCTTCCCATTAGCCTTGACATTCACGTACTAAGGAGAGAATTATTGGCTGTTCATTTGAATTAAACTTAATCTGTGCATTAAAACTGTAATGAAGAAGAAACTACCATCTGTTTTGTTAGAAATATATTTAAAAAAAATTAAAGCTATGGGAAATCTTTCAATTTTTACAAGAAAAGAGTGACTACTAATTAAATTATTTATAAAAATATTATGGTTACTCTCAGTTAATTTACCAGTCGAAATGATCGGAGAACTGACAGTCCTTCCACATTTGCCAGACCAAGTTCCATTAAACTAAGGCTCACAATTAAACCATCAAAAATATTCCAGCCTTCTTGAAAGTAATAATATGGATCCATGGCAATTATCTTGAGAAACATTTCTGCTGTGAAGATCCCAGTGAAGACCTAAGTGAGAAATATTTATTATACGAATGAAGACTCTTGAAAGCATAAATAACTATTAAGCAATTTAATTTATTCCCAACAAATCACAATTTAGTTCTGAGTTTTAAAAATTGGTTTAGACCCAGGAAATTAGTATCCTCAAATGGTTTGTATTCAAGTTGATATTTAATTGTTTACTATAGTTGAGGTTTATCAAGTGATGAAGAATATAAGAATTAACACAATAAAACTAATATTCCACTTTTATATTCTTAAGTGAAAGGTTCAAGTAACTCATTGCAGTCAACACCCTGACTTTGCCTCTGATCTCCCTAGCTTTCCAAAAACTCACCAAATGATTACCTATTAGGGCATTCATTCTAACCCTAGAACCAGATTGACTGGTTTAGAAATGGTTCTGTAACTCCAACCAGGTTGATGGTATTCAATACTTGGGCTTGTGTTAGAAATACCAGTTAAGAGGCATACTCCTTCTGCTTAATGAGCTGTGTCAGTAGGATAGAAGTTGGTAGAACACTGCCATCAATAGAATATTCAGCCAGAGATGAAAGAAACATACTGGGAAAAAGCTGGCAAGAAGCTAACTCCCAATGACATTGATTGAGAATTTGAATCTAGACAGATTAAAACCTGGAGCTATGCCCAAATGGACTTCAGTTACTTGAAGTAATGAATTATTTTTTAAAATTTATTTTGCTTATTTTTGCTTAAGTCCATTTGAGCTGTTTCCTAATACTCATCTCCAAAAAGCTTATTTTATCCCTTGCTCACTTTTTTATAGATAATGTTGAGGTGATTCCTACATATATGAAAACATTTGGACTAGGTAACATTATTGTCCTTTCCTAAAGTTCTGTGATTTTGGGGCATAGCTTAAAACAGTCTCTGAAATATCTTTTAGAGTTTCTGATACAGTATTTAGAGCTTTCATTGCTCTGTCAATTTCTCATGGGTATAGATCCCCTCACTGTAAAATGCAGGCATTCATAGTATTTACCTGAGGACTGACTTTGTGGGTACCTAGAAAGTGGGATTTTATGTAAACCATTTAGCACAATGCCTGGTACAAAATAAGTGGTCAGCATATATATTGTAACTTTATCAGTTAAGACCTATCTGGTTATAATAGAACAATAATGGTTACTTCAGAGTCTAAAAATATTGTATACCATCCTTCAGAATATATCATTTACTATCTATACAGAACCTGTTTATATGTTCATTTATCAAGGTGGGAGGTTCATGGGAACTTAATTAACCTCTTACATTGATATCAATATATGTTACCTGAATTTATTCATATTGACTTCAATTTCTATCACTCTACCATGTAGCCACGAATGTTAGTATAGAATTTTAAGTTAAAAATATGCAAAACTTAATTATTTATAAATTCCTAAATGTATAGGACAAATTCAAACAGAAATAATAACCTCTATATGATGTTTCTTCCCTTAAAAATCCATCTACAGGTATGAACAGATATTTTTAAATTATCTGACTTAATTTGTTTGACAAATGTAAACATGTCTGAAAGAGTCTATTCTAAATACCTGAGGAACACATCAGCATTTTACCATAGATCTATGTCCCCTGTAATTCAAAATGATCTTTTTAATGAATTTATATTTAATTCTAAGTCAAACTATAAATAAAATCTTTGACTCTTTTCTATTGCTTAACTGAAGCAATATAATTTGTTATAAAAAAGTAATGCTGCACTTTTGTTGCCCAAGTAAATATGGCCAATTGATTCATATTTAATTTGAGAGTGATATGTGAAATTCATTAAAGTAACCATAAACTCTTTCAATGAGCAGAGTAGCCCTCAGTGAGCCTTACCAGGTTCCCAACTGACAGCACACTGCTAAACTGCTCCGTCATGGGGTAATGCTCCATGGCCATGAAGAGGGTGTTTAAGACAATGCAGATGGTGATGGCCAGGTCAACAAAAGGGTCCATCACAACCAGGTTGACAACATGTTTCACCTTTAACCATGGCTTACAGCAGTCCCAAATCAAACACATGTTAGCAAATTTATACCAGCACGGTGGGCATTTCTGTCTGGATTCTTCAAGTTCTGGAAGAAAACAGAATACTTATGAAAACTGCTTCCTCCTTTTTAAGAAGCCTTTGGTTTAAATTGAAAGTGACTCTTAAAAAATTCTGAAGTTGTTAAAAGGCATTATAGATTAATCTCATGGTTGAGCAGGAAAGCACTGATAGACTAGCTGTCATAAAAAATGTGGACAGGAAAAAAATGTGGATGGGCTAGTAAACTTTACAAATGTATCTTAGTTAAACATGGTTTCCAAGATTCTATCTATAACATTACACTATCTGATAATTATCTTCAAGGCTACCATAAATTAATGGGTAGGACTTGTGTCGAGCATACTTAAACGTCATCTATGTTCCAGATAGAGCACTTATATTATGAAAGACTTCTCTCAGGAGAAGTCTTTAAAACCTTTATTAGTCATGATGAATTTCAGTTCCCTGGATTAGATATGTTTTTTGGGTATTCTAATGAAAGACTTTTGTCAGTATCACCAATCTTAAAAGTTTCTGGTTAAACCTAATTAGATATAGTATTATGTATTAAACTTAGCAAGACTCTTTTCCCCCCCCACATTTCTTGATTTAACTGGACGACACAAAAGAAGAGGAAATATCCACCCTAAGAAAGTGAGATCCTCGCTGTTTCACAAAACGTGACTGATGCACTACTGGTAAAGTGCAAGAGGATTTTAGATGTCACATAGGTATAATCAATAAATTTTCATGAAATGCATTTATTTTAATGTGTTAAAATAAGAATCACACCAAACCTATGATAAAAGATTTCATATAAAAGCACATTTACTGAAGAAAATAGTATAATGATTTCAAAAAAGAATTTCAACTAAATAATAGGAGAGAGAAGACAGAAATGCACGGATCTGTAAGGTGATGCTCAAAATACTGAAAAAGTAAATATTGGCAAAGAATTTGGGAGAATTAGAAAGTGGGAAATTATCTACTATTTTTCTTTGGTATATTTATCTCAATCAATTACTGAGTGAGAAAAGGATGCAGATGTTGTTTTCTGCCAATATCACTCTCTATCACTTGCTCAGCCAAATGTGAGACCTGATTAGCACTGATGAGCACTAAAATTGAGGAGAAATTCTTTGTTCATCAATAGCATAACTGACTCTGGTTGGTCAGTTTAGTATTCCTACTGTGGCAACTGGAATATCTCTCCAAATCTGGGACAGTTTACTAGGAATTAAACTTTTTAAGGGAATTCATACAATGGACAAACACTACCATAGGTAGTGATTTTTGCTTTGCTGATAAACATTTACTAGTAATTTTATAAAGTTTGTTACTTCACTAAAGTAAATTAATTTCCTGATTATTTTTTACAGAATTCCATTAGAAGCAGATTCTTCAATTGTGTCCTTAGATACTGAAATACTTTAAGTGCCCAATTTATTTCCATTTCTCTTAATATGTAACTTCGTAAACAATAAAGAATAGTTAAGTTGTAAATCAGAAGAAAAACATATAGTTTTTCTGTGCTGTTTTGTAGATGCTTTTAAGACTCCCAAATAAACTCATACTGAAGATAAAAGGACAATATCATTTACAGTAAATAACTAAAGAGAACTGAAAAAAATCTCTTTGCCTATGTACAGTCAGCATAAGTATTTTTTAAAATGCTACTTGCAATTTAGTAGATAAAGAGAAGCAAATGGAAACTGTGTGGAAAAAAATAAGAGGAAAGTTCAAACGGGAAAACACAGCCAGTGTTGCTCATCTTGACACCAGGAAAAAGTGGAGCCGAGTTGTTAAGTTCTAAAATAAAATCATTCAATTACTCATGCCAAAAAGGAAAAGGAATTATCACACTTTGAAACAAAACAAAGCACTCAGGCGAGAACTACAGCCACATCTCCATTATTCCTGGGTGGGTTATCCACACTGAGACACATTTACAACTCAATTTAGATCTTTGCTGGTTTCCCTCAATTCCCCAGTCTTCCCCCTCACCTCCCATCATTCTTCCCAAAGATGTGACCAGGAAATATTTCCATGTGGTTTTTGCATGTTAAAAACCTGAAAAGGAACCAATTCATTTCTGTGTATCTCCTACAGTGTCATTAAGTAGGAGGCTATTCATAACCCTGGACAATGGAAACTGAGCTGTAGTTCAAAAGAGGGAAAACAAAAGTTGTCAGCGTGGGTCAAGAAGCCTGGTTGAAAAAAGCAAAGGTGAACTAAAACACGATTAGCCTTAGAAGAAAGGATCCCTAAATAAACAGATTATGTCAGCCTAAGACCCTTTTCCACCATTATCAGGAACCAAAAAGGACTATATTAAAGATAGTTCTAGTTGCCTGTGTGCACGATGTAGCTAACAACCAGCCTTGATTAATGCCAGATTCAGAGTGTTTAGATACAGTGAATAAAGTATGCTTTGCATTCTACACAACCAGTGCAAAATAGAATGGAAACTCAGCCATGTTCCTTGCAAAAATGTCAAGTGAAAATATCTGCAGATAGTAAAGCCAAACACTCAGTCTCCTGCTTCCTAAGTTACTCGTACCTCTAGGACATCATTTCACTCTAAGCAAGTCCATGAGACACGTATTCATGGAGGGCGATACGGGAATGTGTGCATTCATTTTTAACTCTGTATCTTAGTGGATAAGTTCAATTTTGTGGTGGTGGCTTGATGTTTTTAAGTAACTTCTCAGGTTAATTCAAACTTGCCATCAGTAGTGCAAATTAGTGTTAATTCAAACTTGCCATCAGTAGTGCAAATTAGTGTTAATTAAGACTTACCCTGTCTCCTTGTCTACTTCTTGCTTTAGGGAGCAGACATGCTGCTGACATCGGTAGCAGAACCACTGGCAGCTTCCTCTCAGTGGTTTTGCTATGGCAAGGAGCAGAAGACCAGAGAATCTTCAAAAGATTTACCTGGAGGGACAGGGAGGAGCAAGCTACTGGCAGCTGGGGGGGAAGAGGGAGTGCAAGCTAACGCAGGCGAGGTTGGGGAAGAACGTACTGAGTTTAATATCCCATAGAAATCAGTGAAAAGATTTCTGATACTGCATTAGGACATTACGAATGTTGGGACTGTAGTAACTGACATGGCTGTGATATATATGGCCATCTACATTGTGAGATTTTCCTGGCTGTGACTCTCAGGTTTTGAGTATTGATATTAAATATCACGGGATCTTTGCATTCAGACTGGAAAATAATTATTCCAAGAATCTATCCAGTATTAATAAAACTGCGACTAACAGAGAAACACACGCACATGCTTGTGTTCTCTCTTTCTCATTCTCCATCTTTCTTTTTCCTTCCACACATATACTCACACACACACTTGGGAGGGGAAGGAAAGGGAGGGTTATAAAGTGAAAGGGAGAGAAGGGCAAAGGAGAGCAAGGGAGGATGATAAAATATATTTTATATGAAAGTATTTTCCAAGGTGAAATTGATAGTTGATGTTTGAATTCATTAACAGCACAGAAAGGGATAAACATGTGCATTAACAAAACAATGACAAAGCAACCGATAATACTAGTTACTGACTGCCTTTTACATGCCAGGAACACAGGTATTTTATGGATGAGGTCTCATTTAGTCTTTACAACAATGTTACTCTAAACATCATTATCAATACTTTACTGGTGAAGAAGCAACTACAGAGCCACATATAGACACAGAGCCAATAACTGATCACAAACCAAGCTGTCCCCAAATTCTTTATTTTGGAATTATAACATCCAGACCTCTTAACAATATATTAATTACTCATATATAATCAGGAACTAAAGAGAAAGCTGAGATATTATTAAACTCTGATCAGAGAGAGAGGCAAAAGTAGTTTTACAAAATTTTGAAAACTTGGCTTCAAAGTGGTTAATATTAAACCCTAATTTCCACTTTTTTCATTTATACTTCTGGTTAAATCAAACGAGCTTATAGCTTGAGTCTCAAGCAGTTAATACAATTCACCTGTGTTAGCATCACTATAAAAATAAACATTTATCATTACATTCCTTTTGATGTCATGCACATGACAAACTTCAACAGTTTAGGAACTTAATCTACCAAGGTTATATTCCAGATATACCTTGAGTTTGCAGTAGCTTCCTGGAGGCTAAATGTAAAAATCTATATGAAACAACAGAATCCATGTATTGCATATAGAATTTACTTTTATTTAGTAAAAGAAATAATAGTATTGTGGTATCAATTCAGGAAGAATTTAACTCTTAGAATTTATGAAAGTTTTTTATCACCATTACCAAAGCACCACCAAGTAATTGTGCTGTAAGACTTTTGACATACCTTCCATGGTGTTGGTCAAAATACTAGCCATACTCATTGCTCTTTGCCTTGCCGTAGGATCTTCCAAAAGATCCATGGAAACATGGTAAGAACTGGACCGTCTCTTTCTTATTTCTGTTTCAGTAGTTGTGCCCTAAAAATAAAATTTTATGAAATAACTATTATTTTTAAAGGACAGCAAAACCCAAAGTGTTCCCGCAATAGGTGTTATTTCGCTAAATATTCACCATGCTTTGTCAGATATAAACAGCTCACTAAGACATTGCTAGAATCATCATTCTTGGGAAGGGTTTGAAAGCCCATCATATTCTCAGAATTCAGGGATGCCTGGGTTTGTGATCAAGATGGACTTTTCTAATTCCTCCAGCTTGGAGCTTTGGGCTGGAGGGATCTTGCTTCTTATAGGATAGAACCTTTTAGCATTTCAGTCAATCCTATCTAGAGCTTCAAACTGAAACATATTAGTCCTTGATTTACTCACATCTTATTAGATCTTTATATATTTTCATGTGGTTTAATGAATGAAAAGAACTTTACAGGTTTCCCTAATATGCATCAGTAGTAGCTCTCCTAAAGTGTGAATTCCATATTAAAAGCCTTCTGTTCATTATAGACAGGTACAGATACAGGACTGCACATATGATTTTGTATAGAGCAGATGGGATGAGATGACCTTTAAGCAACCCCATTTTTTACCTTCACACTTTGCCTTTCCCTGATGAGGCTAAATATTTTCAATTCTAAGAGACAACTTTTTTATTTAAAAAGCTTTGTTTCAGAGAGGGGTTATTTTTTTCTCATGAATTTTACTTTTCTTTCACAGTAAAATTAATTTTAGGGTGACCTAAATGAATGTTCATCCTCATTAATGACAATCCTATTAATGGAGTGGAAATTCTGCTTTTGACTATGTATGTATTAGAGGTAACAAGGTTAATAAAATAATGTTAATTACTGATAGCACAATAAAGTAAGTGAACAGTACTCATATTGCTATATAAATAAGGAAAATCCTCAGAGGAATAAAAGTGACTTCTTTATTATTAGCACTCAGACTTGCATTAGAAATGCTTGAGTGTTGCCCCTTTTTTTCTCCTGTGATTGTTAACTTCACTATCAATTGAGTGGAAACTCTGCTTTTGACTATGTATGCATTAGAGGTACACAGGTTAATAAAATAATGCTAATTACTGATAGCACAATAAAGTAGGTGAACAGGACTCATATTGCTATTTTATAAATGAGGAACATCCTTAGTGAAATAAAAGTGACTTTATATTATTGACTTCCCTGGTGGCTCCGATGGTAAAGCATCTGCCTGCAACACGGGAGACCCAGGTTCGATCCCTGGGTTGGGATGATCTCCTGGAGAAGGAAATGGCAACCCTCTCCAGTATTCTTGCCTGGAGAATCCCAGGGACGGAGGAGCCTGGTAGGCTACAGTCCATGGGGTCACAAAGAGTCGGACATGACTGAGCCACTTCACTTCACTTCACTTCTTTATTATTAGCACTCAGAATTGCATTAGAAATGCTTGAGTCTTGCCTCTTTTTTCTCCTATGATCACTAACTTCATTGTTTGAACTTTTGAAGTAGGAATAAATTTCTGCCCATATTGAAATTATGGTGAGTTTTTTTGGAATAGAAAAGAATCAATTCATTATATCATTGCTAAAAATCAAAGATCCCCCATTATGATGTCTTGCCTTAAATTAGAGTTTCAATGCCAAGGATGGGTTCTCTTGTAAGTGTAAGATAAAGTTATAAAATTTAGTTTAATTATTATTTAGTTAATTATTAAGAACGTAACATCCTATTAATGTTGCATCAGAAATGAAAATATTTTGCCTCATCAGAGAAAGTCAAAGTTTGGAGGAAAAAAATGGGGTCACTTAAAGGCCATCTGGTCCCTTCTGCTCTATACAAAATCAGGCATGTTATCCGATATTTGTCTAATTTTTAGTGTTAGATTTCAAACTCTCTAATGATACTACCAAGGAAATTCTTTCTTAAATTAAATTGCTTCAATTGAATTAATGTGAAAATGCAGGATATTGTGTGCTCTGGAAGGCAGCATTTGCCCACAGCTGTTTATTTTCTGTTGTTCTTTCTCTCTGCGGTCTTGCAAAGCCACATCTTTGGTCTGCCTCTGCAGCTCCTGCTATACTATGGTGCGGTGCCCTGCCTCACAGCACTTGATTGCAACATTGAAGGATGGACACCAAGCAGCAGGAAACAGATACTAAACTAGGCTTTGTTTAAACTGCCCGAATTTACCTTCAGAGATTTATTCCACCCTCTGTGATAGGACAGGAATGATAATTACTGATAAACACTAAATATTTTCTGATGGACTGAAATTCTCTTGCATTTATGTAAAGAAGTTGTAGATTTATTTTTGTGTTCTCAGTTAACATTTATCAAGATCAGAAATACTCATACTTCATTATGTGTGAGAACCATGTGGGATGCTTGTCAAGAAAGAAGAAATCACTGATTCCTGGCCTTTTGGTCTGGGTCTGAGTAAACCTGAGTGGGCCCAGAAGTCTTCATTTCTTTCTTTAAACCACTTTTGTGAAGTATTATCAACATGTAAAAAGCTATGTATACTTCACGCTCACAACTTGATGAGTTTAAGGATAAGTATATACCTGTGAACCATCACCACTATCAGTTCATAAACATTTCCATCACCTTCTACAGTTTCCTTCCACCACTTTATCATTGTTGCTGTTGCTGTTTGGGTTGAGAACACAGCATAAGATCTATCTTCCTAGCAAATTTTAAGTTTACAATTCAGTATTCGTAGCTCTAGTCATTATGCCATACGGTAGATCTCCAGAACTTATTTATCTTGCATAACTGAAACGCTGGACCCTTTGGTTATCAAACTCAGAGAAACAGAGAAGAATGGTAGCTGCCAGGGGTGGAGGGAGGGGAAAATGAAGAATCTCCATTTTAAGAAGTATCCCAGGGAATTCTGAAGCAAGTAGTCTGATGATGAAATTTATCTTGAGAAACACTGGGTAAAAATGAAAGTGTTTGTTTCCTTAACGATCTCTTCTTTTCCATTTTAGAAAATTTAAAGAAAATTAATGGGAGGTAATATTGCAATATGGATAGATTATAGGTTCAGTACCCAGCATATATAGGGTCAAATCCTAGCTCCATCATACATAGGCCTCAGTTTCCTCTCTGTAAAATGGAGATAATATTAATAACTATGATAAAGTATTATTGTGAGGACTAAATGAATTAATGCAAGTAAAATGTTCTGGACACTGTCTGGTACATAGGCATGATTATTTTTTAAGAGAAGCTGATATTCTTTTTGCATTTTTCCAGATTTTTCACAACAAAGTTATATTTTTATTCATAGTTTGATCTGATTCTAGGATACTTGAATATCTCTCTGGGAGAAGTGGTGGGGAGAGGCCAGGCAACAAAAGTAAAGATGATCAATGGCTGTTTCTATAATCCAAAGTAAGAAGTTCTTCTATTAGGTGACTGAAAGCTGACTCCGTATGATTTTAATGTGACTGACAGAGCTCATCCAACTATAATGAGTAAAATTTTGCAAAAAAAAAAAAAAATCATACAAAGAAGACTTTAATATGATTTGGTAAACTATAAAGTACAACCAAATTGCTAGAATTTTTTGTATTGGCAAATGAAATCTTAAATCTTATTTAATACCAAAGTTAAAAAGCACTTATGTTTTACAAAGGAAATATCAATAATATATCCCAGTGTCTTGTATTTAGCTGAAACTAAATCCCACTAAGTTCCGTATGCATGATCTACGGCCATTATGTTTATTTAAAAACTCAGGACAGTAATATAAAAATTGAAATCTGCTCTAAGTTATAACACATTACTTTACCAGGTACTTCGAGTGGCTCCTTTACCATATAAATGTACGATGGTCATTTGATTGGGTGCTAAAATGTTATAGCACCTTGACATGCCAAGAGGAAGAATGTTGTGTTGCAGAATTTAGATGCATTTAGTATACTATCTACCTCAAGTGCAAGTATCAAGTTCTCCTTTTAAAGGATCAGAAATAACAAGATGCTAAAGATGGGTATTTATATCATTTCTTGCATTTATTTTGCTTATATTAATTACAAATAATGCATGATAAATTGTTTCTGTATTTTCGGCAAGTTTGATAGTGTGGTAATAATGATGGAAGACTTCTCGTTATAGTCTATGAGATCCAACCTATTTTTTAATTCATTTGTAGAAAAGTCTGAAAGGAACAATTTGACAAAATAAGTTCATAACTTGACTGAACTGACCCTTGGCCTTTGAAGAGTAGACTCACTAAAACTCATACAGGTGGAAATAGAAAGCCATTCCTGCCTGCACCAGCCACACCTCCCTTCCCAACAGCTGCAGGTTTCACTGGTCTCACCTCTGGGAGGAGCTGCCCAGCAGGAGATGTGAGGGCAGAAGGGCCCCCGACCAGGGAGACCACTCCGTTGCAGTCCACAGCACTGTGCATCTTCCCGTTCATGGGCAGAATGGGGAGCACCCTGGAGGCACGGCTGGCCTGGCTGACGTTGCTGTGGCGCCGCTCCCCATGTCTGTGCGGCACAAACAGAGAGTCTCTTCTGCTGTCATTGTCCTCAAAGGTGCTGTGCTCATCATCCGCAAAATCATTCTCAGAGCCAATATCCTTGGCTCGGCCTCTGAAGCTGAAAAGGCTCGCCCTACTGTTGCGTCTTGGAGAGAACAGGGAGCCACGGATGCTCAGTAGAGACTATCAACAACAAGGAAGGATACAAAAACAGATGAACAGAATTAAGTGTTCTGGAAAATATGAGCCAGGACTCATCATTTCATAAAGCTGGCTTACCTAAGAAAAGGCACTGGATGGGTGTGATCAAGGGCTTATATGGTAACTGCTGGTGGCATTCTGGAACTTTCTTCTGGGTTCAGCTCTTTTATTTTGCTTTCCCTGTTTCATTTTCATCTTCTGAGCTCTGATTTTCTGTCATTTTCTTCTACTTTACCCATGACTTCAGACAGTCAGAAGTATCCCTGAAGACTGTTTAGTTTCATTTCTGGCACTCAGAACTGAATCTTTACTAAACTCTTCTCTAGAAACTATTCTTATTTGACAATCCAATAGAGAGCAATTAAGTACACAACTACATTTCGTTCCTTTGAAGTCAAAACTACACCAGTAAGAGTGCACTAGTGACCACATGACCACACCCCAATGCAGATCTCACCACAGAGAAAAATGAAATCAATCTTGCTAGTAGGTCTGTTTAATTATAGTAACAAGGAGCAATTTCTCCCCTTCCCCTTACATATTTTATAACAGTCCTTATAAATAATTTAAACAAATCAAACTGAAAGACTATATGATTCATTCCCTGATTTTCACTCTTTTGTCTGTCTCAAGAAATCTGAAGAGCACCATATTTACAAAAACCTGGTTTTCACTAAGTGGCTAGTCACAATCATTTAACAATTTTCTAGATGGCTACAATGTCACTGGCATCATTCATTTTACCTTGATTCTCAAGCACAGTAGCATTGAGCACAATGAATCCTAGGCTGTTTACTACTGCTGCTGCTGCTGCAACTTCACTCTAGGGAGCACTTGTTGCTGCTTCTCCAATATCCATTTGTCCTTTGTCTGTTGGCAGTACCCTGATTATCTTCAAGAAATGGTCTCTGGCAAGCCCATGATCCAGGTCTAGCCAATGAGTGTATTCCATGCCTCTGGCCATGGAGATGGTTTAAAAATAGGTAGGTGACTCTGAATGGTCCACTGACAGTCACCAATTTCTTTTGCAACTGAAAGGGGTGCATTTTTTATTGAGGTTGCTAAAAACCACTGACTATAAGTTCGGAGCCATGGTGGGCATCTTATCACCATATTGGAGGAATCTGTAGATGTGGAGAGATACTTCACCCAAGTAACATGTTTTGAGCCCTTGAGTCCAGCTATGCCTAAAGCTACTCATCGATATTATTTTCATGATCTAATTCTCTTTTTTTGCTTAAGCTGGCTTAAGTTGGATTTCTATGATTATTGATAGAACACCAACCCATCATTTAAGCATTACTAGTTTCATCTTTTTATCTCCAAAAGATTTAAAGCTAACTAAAATTATTATTTTGTACCTATATATATTTTACATTACCTGACTAATAAGTATTCATTTAATTTTATTTTCAGCTAAAGAATGATTTTCTCAGTGACACCTATGAACATCTATAAAATGTCTGTAATCTTTAAATATTATCTTATATTATATGATCTTAGTCATTATTTACAGAAAGAATCACATCTAAGAATACTGATCTACTCTCCCAGAAGAACTTATTTCTTCTTTTCCTACACTCATGCTTTTTCATCCTATTATCAACTTCATTAGTAAAATAATTCATTTCCTTTATTATTTCCATATGAATATTTTTAAAATCTCTCCTACACTATCCAGTTTCTTTCATGTTTCCTTTCTCTATTTACAAGGGACTTTGAATTAGATATAAGGACATAATATCTACAGAACTTATGACCTACTGGTTAGCATTACCTCAGAAAGAAAGCCAGAAAATAAATGCTTGACAATAGGAAATAAAGTAGAAATTACATATATGTACCACTCTTAGTTTATATTTTTATAGTACAAGTACTGCCCTCAATTAGTGCCAGTAGATGATTTTGAGAGAAATAAGTTTAAGTTATACAATTAGATACAATGTTTCTCAAAGTTCAAAGGTGTATGTGGCAGCTATATGAAAAATGATTGTTTTCCATGTGTTAGCCTCAACTTCCACTGCTTACATTAATTACATAAATCTATAGCAATCAATATGCAGGTCAGGAAGCAACAGTTAGAACTGGGCATGGAACAACAGACTGGTTTCAAATAGGAAAAGGAGTACGTCAAGGCTGTATATTGTCACCCTGCTTATTTAACTTATATACAGAGTACATCATGAGAAACACCTGACTGGAAGAAGCACAAGCTGGAATCAAGATTGCCAGGAGAAATATCAATAACCTCAGATATGCAGATGACACCACCCTAATGGGAGAAAGTGAAGAGAAACTAAAAAGCCTCTTGATGAAAGGGAGAGAGGAGAGTGAAAAAGTTGGCTTAAAGCTCAACATTCAGAAAACTAAGATCATGGCATCTGGTCCCATCACTTCATGACAAATAGATGGGGAAACAGTGGAAAAGATGGCAGACTTTATTTTTCTGGGCCCCCAAATCACTGCAGATGGTGATTGCAGCCATGAAATTAAAAGACGCTTACTCCTTGGAAGGACAGTTATGACCAACCTAGATAGCATATTCATAAGCAGAGACATTACTTTGCCAACAAAGGTCTGTCTAGTCAAGGCTATGGTTTTTCCAGTGGTCATGTACAGATGTGAGAGTTGGACTGTGAAGAAGGCTGAGCACTGAAGAATTGATGCTTTTGAACTGTGGTTTTTGGAGAAGACTCTTGAGAGTTCTTTGGACTGCAAGGAGATCCAACCAGTCCATTCTAAAGGAGATCAGTCCTGGGTGTTCATTGGAAGGACTGATGCTGAAGCTGAAATTCCAATACTTTGGCCACCTTATGCAAAGAGTTGACTCATTGGAAATGACCCTGATGCTGGGAGGGATTGGAGGCAGGAGGAAAAGGGGACAACAGAGAATGAGATGGCTGGATGGCATCACTGACTCGATGGACATGAGTTTGGCTGAACTCCGGGAGTTGGTGATGGACAAGGAGGCCCAGTGTGCTGTGATTCATGGGGTCACAAAGAGTTGGACACGACTGAGCGACTAAACTGAACTGAACTGAACTGATAGCAATCAAATGTCCTGTTTCAAACAGAGGATGGATGGACAGTAAGAAAACAATCTGCCATAATAAGTGGATCTTTGGTTTATCACAAATACAGAGGGAAATAATAACTTCAGAAGGCCAACAGTATCTTATAAAGGCTTTAAAAATAAAATATCCAGATTATCTTGAGCCGTGGTTAGAAACTGCACTCTTGAATTCCTTCTTTCCCCTATCCCACAATAAGAAGTCTTAAGAAGTCTAAAAAGTATTTCATACAATCAACCTACTCTGAGGAAATTATAATCCAGTGGTAAAAGTATATATTATATTTTTTTCATATGAAAATATCAATGGTTACCAATACAATTGCCCATCATGTCCCTATAAAGCAATAGTTTTTTTAATACATTTGGGCCTTGTGCCCTTGCAAAACTTAGCAAAAGCTATGGACTCTTCAACACTGTACCCAGGCTCACTATTTTCAGTATTACTTACAGGGTCTTGCAAAGTGAAATTAGTATGACTTCAGCATCCCTCCCTTTTTCCCCCTCCTTTTCTCTCTCTCTCTCTTTGTATCATCATTGCCCTCTCCATCTTCTTAATTAGTTGCTTGATTACTTATTTATCAGATAAAAATCTTCAGTTCTATTTTTATACAAATACCACTTCAGAAACAGATATCCATTTAAGCCAGATATTACATGTTGTATAAGTCAGTCATCACCTATGATACCCAGCTAGTTAGGAAGCAGAAGTTTTAAGAAGACAGTATGGGGAAAATGTTACATCTTTGGATAACATCTACAGAAAAAGGTGAGCTAGAACCTAACATTTTCAGACTTTACTATTCCGCCTAGAATTAGTTCTATTGGCCTCAAAATAAAGCACACTGGGGTGACTCTCTGTGGCATCTGGTATCTGGTTTTCAGTTTCAAATTTTGGTAGTTTTTCCCCAGCTAACGATTTCCCTTCTTTTCTCCCTCTCTCTTTTCCCTCTTCCCTTCCTTCAAAACAAACAATACTCTAAAAGGGAGATTTGATTTTCTTTACATTCACATTTATTGAGATTCATGTCTCTACTAACGGAATCAATTATTATGACAACAACATGAACAAGGGTGAGTAAATGCTGGTACTTATTTTAAAACAGGTTCTATTTCAAATTTGAATTCAACTGCACTAATCCTTTCATTTAGCATATCTCATAATGTTACCTAGACTTACAGTGAATGAGGCTGACCTATAAAAATTATATACATATTAAACATAATGTTATGTGAGACTGTGGATACAAAGAACATATATAACCCTAAATATACATATCTTTTAAATGAAATCAAATTGTAAGTTTTCTCATCAGTTTCTTAAGACTTTTTAAAAAATATTCTTTCTAGTCAGCCTAATACAGCAGAAAGTTCAAGGGTTTCAGTGTCAGGCCAACTGTGAATGCCACTTCAACCTTTAATAACTATATGACATTGGGCAATTATTTAACTTCACTGAGCTTAAAAAGAGGTGAAAACAGTCATATTCAGAGTTGTTAACATTAATTACGGTAGAAGAAGAAGAATGCCAAACACAAAACAGGCACTCAGCAAAGAATACCACCCCTCCCCTTGTCTTCACATTTGCAGATTGGGGATGAGGATGACAGTACCCCCTAGGGCTGCAGTGAGTGGCCTCAATAAGTTTATACTATAAGAAGCAATGCACCATGTAAGTGTTAGCCATTATCAATGCTGTCAGTGTTCAAATTGTTACTGTTAATTGTATGGACATGAAGTTTTTCAGTACCAAAAACCTGTAAATCTTTTGATAATTTTAAAAACAATTAATGATCCTAAATTTCAAAGTTACAGCAGCTGGTGTTGGTAGATAAGCCAGAAGCATCTAGATAACATTTTCTGTACTATATAAGTCAACATATTATTTTCATTCAAGTCTCCTTAAACATGAGACACAGGTAATCAAGTGCAATTAACCACAATTGTTTATTTAGCATCATAGATCTTCCTCAGTGTGCATCTACCTAAAATTTTTGATGACACTTTTAGAAAAGATGTTGCTCTGGTTTCCCTTGAAATAAGAACACAAAGAATACATTCCTCATATGAAGTTGGCAGGTGGATGGGAACAACCGCACAGATGGTCTGAGAGAATCCACTCTTCAGTTCTAGGAAGCTGCCACTCAGAAAACTGACAGTTACTGGGTCCAGGCACCACAGCTAAGAAGGGACGGGAACCATCTGCTGATTATTCCTCAGGTGGAAAATTGCCCTGAGATGCTTACCAGTCTTTAGGGAAATCTCAAAATCACAAGTCTTCCCAAGTGCAGTGGGATCTATGCTCTAAAAATGCTTTCCTGGAATTCCAAAAAGTTGTAAAACTCACAAATTCCTTGAGATCATAACCAAAACTTATTCATCAATCATTACCATTCTGAAAGTATCGTGTCATCAAGGAGGAAGGCAGTTTTATCTCTAACCAAATTCTGGCATATTTTAAATACATGTGTTTGCTATAACAAATGCAATTTATATAATATAATATGTTTACCTGATGTGGAGAGGAAAACCTCTTTTCATATGTCAGCCTGCTTCCTTCTAAGGAAAACCGGAAACCTTTTCTTCTTATGCTGTCTTCAGATTCAGATTTGTGGACCCCATCTTCCTTTTCTTCTTCTCCAGACTGTTCTTTCTGTTTCTTCTTCTTCCTTCTGTTTTTCAGCTCTTTTTCACTCTTGGAGCTCAACTTTGATGCTACTGAAGAACTCTCTGAGAAAACCCCAATCCCACCAGCACCGCTGAAGTCTCTTGATTCAGCTGAAGCTGCTGCAGCTGCTGCCTAGAAGGGTCCAAGGGAAATGGCAGTTGCGCATAAACTTTGAAAACCTCTATCCATGTCACTGCTTCACTTATCTTTGGTATCATGAATATGTGATTTTAAAAAATGATTCTCCATTCTAGTATGTATTTTGGAAAACAGCTCATATATTGTCATTGTCGGGCTTCCCAGGTAGTGCTAGTCGTAAAAGTCCCACCTACCAATGTAAGAGACACACAGGTTCAATCCTTGGGTTGGGAAGATCCCCTGGAGGAGGGCATGGCAACCCCCTTCAGTATTTTTGCCTGGAGAATCCTATGGACAGAGGAGCCTGGCAGGCTACAGTCCATAGAGTTGCAAAGAGACAGACATGACTGAAGCAACTTAGCACACACACACATTATCATTAAGCCAAGAAAGAATTAAAATTAAGAGAAAAGTGAAAGATGACACATGTGACTTCAAAAAAGATCTTCAAGCTGTGTCTTCACACTACACATTCTAATTATCTAATAAAATGCATAAGACACACAAATATCATAAAGATTTTTTCTATTATTTAAACAATGTCATAAGAAGCAAATAATTTAAGAACTAAAGGTTTCCTATTTTAACCTGATCTAGCACACTTCCACTTGACAATGACTTTTAGTGCCAGTATAAATATTTAAATTTAATTCAGTCAAGTATTTTGTTTTAATAAACCTTTTTTTCTTTTTGACTTAAAATGATTATTTCACTAAGAAATGCACAATGAAAACAAGTTAGAGACTGTATATAAGAAAACCCTCAATCATGGCATCTTGAGTGAATTTATGAATTACAACAGTACAATTATTGGAAAGATAAAGTGCTTAATATTGTTGCTGCTATTCCAGTATAATTTTATTTATCTGATCTTTATTACATATTAGGATACTCAGTGTTAAAAGGGAATTGTACTCTACATTCAATAAAAATGAATATAGGCGATTGGATTAACAACATTAAGTCAAGCACATATAGCTAGAGAAATTATTTGGAAACTTCATTAAGTCCGAATTATAAGATTTACAGGGTAGTGGGCACAGAACGTAATGACTTAGCATGTTTATGTACCAGTGTTCCCTTTACGCAGTCCACAAACTTACATTTGAATTCTTCAAATAGAAAATAAATATTAAATAGGTCTTTGTCTTTTTTTCCAGACTCTATAAAATCATCTTCTCAGTTTGACCTCGGTTTTCTGAACTTTCCCACCTCTAGTGACTCTAACGAAGAAGCAACCAGAACTTAATTCTGCTTCTTCAGAAGATTAAGAAAATAGTTCATTTGAAGGCATGTAGGTATAACTACTTTGTGAGCTTGAGTTAATGAAGGGTCACAAGGGAGAAAAAAAACTGCCAATAATCTCATTATAATTTGCCATGTTCATATGCTATTACTATAGTTAGGTGATGTTAGCGGCTCAGTCATGTCTGACTCTTTGCAACTCCATGCATTGTAGGCTGCCTGGCTCCTCCATCCACGGGATTCTCCAGGCAAGAAGACAGGAGTGGGTAGCCATTCCCTTCTCCAGCATTATCTTCCCAACTCAGGGATCAAATCCATGTCTCTGGCATTGCAGGTGGATTCTATACAGTCTGAGCCACCAGGGAAGCCCAAGTAATCATCAAAATAAAAGAATAAGTCTCTAATTACCAAATAGGCTCCTAACGCTTATTAAACACATATAGCATGTTTCTAATGTCAGTTATCACTGCTGATTTTGTGTGTTTAAATATCTGTGATCTTGACAGTATGGTCAGAGGATGGAGATAAACACAAAGGGGCTCTATGTTTGCTACTATACCTGAGCTTCTTCTTGTTGCTTTTTAAGCTGTTCGAGCATCTGCTGAAATTCAGCCTCTTTCTGCTCTGCCTCTTCTAGCGTTGCCTGATTCTGTTCTTCATAAGCCATGGCCACCACAGCCAGGATCAAATTTATTAGATAGAAGGAGCCCAAGAAAATGACCAGCACAAAAAATATCATGTATGTTTTCCCAGCAGCACGTAGTGTCTGTAAAAATGGAAGAGATATTTTATTAAATTTTATACAGAATGTTACAAGCATGCACTCTCAGTAATAAAGCATTTTACAGCAGTTCTCTTGATCTCAGGAGTTCATGCTTCCCAGAAGAATCATTTCATCTGTTCTTACCAGTTGATAAAGGTTTTCCCAGAAGTCTTGAGTCATGAGACGAAATAAGGACAGGAAAGCCCAGCTAAAGGTGTCGAAGCTTGTGTAGCCATAGTTGGGGTTTCGACCAGCCTTCACACAGATGTATCCTTCTGGACACTGGCTGTGATTAGGTGAAAAGAAAGAGGGGACATCAGTCACTGAAAGTTGGATGGCTGGTTTTCCTGTTTTTGTGGACCCTGATGTCTATTTTATGCAACACAAGAAAAAGCAGATTGTTCTCACTTCACTCAGTGCTGAGTCCAGGACTAAGGGGACTGATTTACATAACAACAGGATCTGCTAAGTCTATTTGTGGATTTCTCTGTGATTCATGATTGCCATTATTATATTTATCATGCCTCCCTATAAGAGCAATCATATTATGATTACTATCTTCCGAGATTTGTGAAGATGAACAGAAAAATAAGTCTGCAGGGGAAAAATTTGATTTTCACTGAAGATATCTAGAGGCAGAAGTGTGTTGAATGTGGAGACAGGAAAGAGGGGTAAGAAAAAGATTGGGGGGGGTGCATACCAAGAGGAGTGAATGAGTCTGCAGAGTGAACATTTCACAGTATGACCTTAATGATTAAGCTGACCTGGACTCAACATTGTGCTTGACACTCTGGGCTGTGTGATCTTGCGCAAGTTGCTGGTTTGGAACACCTTGCATGTAAGAACAGGCTAATAACAGAACCTGCCTCCAAACTTACAATCACTGAATAAGGCATCATATGTAAAACACTTAGTACAGTACAGAGAAGAGTTAAAATCAATCTGTTTTAGTTATCATTAAGATCTGGAAATAAACGCAGCACAATATCATATGAGCTAAATGCAAAGCTTGTTCCCATTGGGGTTCTACTACAGGTACTAGTTACTAATGTCCACAATAGCACCTCCCTCAGAAAGAACATCAGACTTCCATTTGTGATTCTAAAATCTCGTAAATACAGAAAGAACTATTTCTCTGAATTTTCCTCTTAGCTTTAACTCCAGGGAAAATGCTTCTTAAAAACAAGCATTCACATAATGCCAGTTACGATAATTAAAAGTACTTATTGAATGCTGTAATAGCTATACATTCATTAATCCATTTAATTCTCACAGCTACCTTATAATTTATTTCCACTTATCCCATGGGGAAATCAGGGCCAAGGAGAGGTGACATTATATGGTGAGGTTCGGGTTTGAATTTGTGTAAACTCTCCGGTCTATGCTCTTAACCACTTTGCTAAAATATGCTAAATGTGGACTCACCACAGATCAGATACTGATAGTATCTTCAGATATATTTTATGCCATGGAGACCACATTAGTATATATAGAATATCACACTTACAAAAGAACATGGTTATGAATTCTATTAACTTGAGCTTTTTATGTATATGTATTGTTTTTCTTTCTATTTTCCATTGAACTAATTTGGAAGATTAGCTGTGACCCAGTATGGAAAAATAATTGCTGCATGAGTGTGTGAAGGAGGTGAGAATCCACACTTATCCCAGCTATTTTGAGTCAGCGTGAAGTGGAATTTATGGAGGGCTTTGAATGAGGAGCAAGTCGGGGCAGGGTGGGCAGGAAGTGGCAGGTTAAGGCCTAGGGAGCAGTGTGGACTGAGGCTCGACACAAAACAGCACTTACCCTGCATCAGAGCTGTTGCCACAAAGCAGAGCATCATTTTGCCCTTCCAAAAAATAAAAGTGACCTATTTAAAAGAGCAAAGAATAGAAAGAGTTATTTTGAAGAACCTTCAAAACGCTTCAGCCACTGTGTCTGGGTAATAAAGCTTACATTTTTTTAAAGTATAATAAAATTGATAAAATAATAAATATGTGTATGAAGTGAAATGAAGTGAAAGTCACTCGTGTCTGACTCTTTGTGACCCTATGGACTATACAGTCCATGGAATCCTCCAGGTCAGAATACTGGAGTGGGTAGCCTTTCCCTTTTCCAGGGGATCTTCCCAACCCCGGAATCTAACCCAGGTCTCCCGCATTGCAGGGAAGCCCAAATATGTGTATGGCTAAATGAAAATAATAACTAATACTATACAAATATCACAAACATTTTTGATTAAACAAATGTTTAGAAAATCTGTTTAAAAAGAAATTTTTTAAGATGTAACTATTATAGCATTCCTTATCAGTATTTTTGGCAAATATAACTCAAATCATTTAAGTAAGTGTTAGTCTCAGTCATGTCCAGCTCTTTGCAACTCCATGGACTATGGCCCGCCAGGCTCCCCATTCATGGAATTTTCCAGGCAAGAATACTGGAGTGTTATTCCTTTCTCCAGCGGATCTTTCTAACCCAGTGATCGAACCCAGGCGAGATAATTAAAAAATAGTTGTCAAACTGATATTTTTTACTTGGCACAAAAAGTGAGAGAAAGAAAAGCCTTGCTGCTTCTAAATGCTGCCATGAAATAACATTTTAGTCTACATGTTGTCAAAATGGATTCAGACATGTTTTTCCCGCCACTTTTAACTTAGGTTCTTGTGAAAAGTGGGCTTAGTTGTTTGCCCTTTCCATGATGCTATAAATAAGTTCTTTGTTTTGAGTTTTGGCTTGATTATTGTCTTTCAAGATAAACTTGTCCCTTTGGAGATAAAGATTTTCTAAGTATACCTGGTTTTTATTCTTAAGGAATACCTTATACATGACGCTAATAAGTTGCAGAGAATATCTCAGGAAACAGACAAATGCATAAACATACATATTTACATATTCACATACAAAAACACACAGACATAAACACATTTAAACACACACACATATCCCTCACAAATTTATTTTTTAGTTTTCAGAAATACTTAAAGTCTATATTCAAAGAATATCTTAATTGATTATATAGGTCAATCTGAGTCATAGTTTTATGAAAAAAATTAGATCATTACCTCATAACATATCAAAAAATAATTATAAAGATTTAGAAATAAGTCCATTAATATAAAAATATGAAGACTTTCTATAATGTAGAATATATGAGGCTGTTTTATATGTAGAATATCTAGGTGAAAATTTGTATTATCTCTGAATCCAGAGGCATTTATAAACTTAAATATGGGGGGAAAAAAAACTCAAAATTTGATGACTTGATTGCCTAAAAATCAAAGTCATTTAGGCATCAAAACAATGAGAAGAAAAACAAGCTAGAGAATACATTTGCAAAAAAAAAAAAAAAAAAGCAAAAGGTTAACATACTTGATAAATTATCGAATTCTTATGAATTTCCCAAAATATACTATACTTTTACAGAATAATGAGCAAAAATACCAACAGATAATTCACATTATATAAAAATATTAAATGCTAATGCTACTGATAAACATATTATAAATTCTACCACATTAATAATTAAAAAGAGGATATACTTTTCTCTCTGCCATACAGTAACAGTTAATATTAAGGGAATTCAGTAAGATAGACACTGCTATAGGAGTTATATAGTTTGATCTCTCTAGAGCGGAATTTGAGACTATGCCTCTCTAGCCATCTTTCATGCAAAGATGGGCACATAAAACACAGAAATCGTATGGACCTAACAGAAGCAGAAGATATTAGGAAGAGGTGGCAACAATACACAGAAGAACTATACAAAAAAAAAGATCATCATGGCCAGATAAGCATGATGGTGTGATCACTCATCTAGAACCAGACATCCTGGAATGTGAAGTCAAGTGGGCCTTAGGAAGCATCACTACAAACAAAGCTAGTGGTGAACTATTTCAAATCCTAAAAGATGATGCTATTAAAGTGCTGCACTCAATATGCCAGCAAATTTGGAAAACTTAGCAGTGGCCACAGGACTGGAAGTGGTCAGTTTTCATTCCAATCCCAAAGAAAGGCAATGCCAAAGAATGTTCAAACTACCACACAATTGCACTCATACACGCTAACAATGTAATGCTCAAAATTCTCTAAGCCAGGCTTTAACAGTACATGAATTGTGAACTTCCAGATTTTCAAGCTGGTTTTAGAAAAGGCAGAGGAACCAGAGATCAAATTGCCAACATCCATTGGATCACTGAAAAATCAAGAGAATACTGGAAAAACATTTACTTCTGCTTTATTGACTATGCCAAAGCCTTTGACTGTGTGGATCACAACAAACTGGAAAATTTTTAAAGAGATGGGAATACCAGACCACCTGACCTGCCTCCTGAGAAATCTGTATGCAGGTCAGGAAGCAAGAGTTAGAACTGAACATGGAACTACAGACTGGTTGTTGCTGGGAAAGGAGTATGTCAACATGGCATATTGTCACCCTGCTTATTTAACTTAATGCACAGTACATCATGCAAAATGCCAGGCTAGATGAAGCACAGCCTGGAATCAAGACTGCCAGGAGAAATATCAGTAACCTCAGATATGCAGATGACACCACCCTTATGGCAGAAAGAGAAGAACTAAAGATCCTCTTGGTGAAAGGGAAAGAGAAAAGTGAAAAAGTTGGCTTTAAAATTTAAGATTCAGAAAACTAAGATCATGGCATCCGGTCCCATCACTTCATGGCAGTAGATGGGAAAACAATGGAAACAGTGACAGATTTTATTTTGGGGGGCTCCAGAATCACTGTAGATGGTGACTGCAGCCATGAAATTAAAAGACCCTTGCTTCTTGGAAGAAAAGTTATGACCAAACTAGACAGCATATTAAAAAACAGAGATATTACTTTGCCAGCAAAGGTCCATCTGGTCAAACTTATGTGTTTTCCAGTAGTCATGTATGGATGTGAGAGTTGGACTGTGAAGAAAGCTGAGCACCAAAGAATTGATGCTTTTTAAGTGTGGTGTTGAAGACTCTTGAGAGTCCTTTGGACTATAAGGAGATCCAATGAGTCCATCCTAAAGAAAATCAGTCCCAAATATTCCTTGGAAGGACTGATGCTGAAGCTGAAACTCCAATACTTTGGCCACCTGATGTGAAGAACTGACTCACTGGAAAAGATCCTGATGCTGGGAAAGATTGATGGCATGAGGAGAAGGGGACGACAGAGGATGAGATGGTTGGATGGCATCACCTACTTGATGGACATGAGTTTGAGCAAGCTGCAGGAGCTGGTGATGAACAGGGAAGCCTGGCATGCTGCAGTCCATGTGGTCGCAATGTGTTGGACCACCACTGAGTGACTGAACTGAACTGAACTAAGCTTCAATATGGTCAAACTCTTTAGCATTCCAAAATTCTGTTAGTATAAATCTATTTGAAAGAAACAGTCAGAAATACATGAAAAATTTATGTGCAAAGATTGTCACTATGCTGCTATTATAATATTAATAAATAGGAAAGCCCATAAATAATGAAATTATTTGTTTTATTTATTCACTTAGCCAGTGAACCTTAATCCCTCCAGTATAAATCTTCATACCAATACTAACTTTTAAAACATTAATATAATGTGGGAAATGATAAATTTTCATATAGTTCTAAAAGTCATGAAAGATACCTCAGACTAAGCATCCCTGTAGAATACTGATAATCAAGAGACCAATTGAAGTTGGCCAGTTAATTGTACACAGAGAATGAGGAATGTGGACATTACAATGACAAATTCAATGCCTTCAGTAAGAAAGTATACTGAAGTATGTGTGTGTGTTTAATTGCTAAGTCATGTCTGGCTCTAGACTCCAGGGACTGTAGCCTGCCAGGCTCCTCTGTCCATGGGATTTCCCAGGCAAGAATACTGGAGTGGTTGCCATCTTCTTCTCCAGAGGATCTTCCCAACCCAGGGATCAAACCCACATCTCCTTCATTGGAAGGCAGATTATTTACCACTAAACTACTGAAGCCCTATACTGAAGTATATCATTACTATGTTTTTAAGTCCATCTCTAAAATAAAATTAAACAATTCTAATACAATGATTGATACCAAAGAGATAAGCTGGAATAAAAATATTATAAAGGTAGGTTTTGAGTTTATACTTTCTCATTAATAAGTGATGCTGGACTAAGGCTGCTTAACTTAATTTTCTGATGAGTACACAAATTCAGATTTTATCTTGATTTTTCTACTCCCAGATACATCATAAGTGCTCAGTATATATATTGAGTCAAATCCCTCAGTCTTCTTAGCAATCCATTTCAGTAAAATACACTGAATACTTAAAATTACTGATTTATTTATTAAGATGACTGAAAACTCTTGATCAATGTCTTTCAAATAAATATTTTTGTTTATACAGCATTATATTGTATTGCTCTCAAGACTCATTGGGGAAAAGAATATGTCTTCACATGGTAGCTTTTATTATGTTGATCAAAAGTTAAGGAAAAAGGAGTAAGGTCTCATTTGATTTCTATATCATATATATGCGTGCATGTGACCTCAGTCGCCTCAGTCCTGTCTGACTCTTTGCAACCCCGTGGACTGTAGCCCACCAGGCTCCTCTGTCCATGGGGTTCTCCAGGCAAGAGTACTGGAGTGGGTTGCCATGCTCTCCTCCAGGGGATCTTCCCAACCCAGGGATCAAACTGGTGTCTCCTGCATTACAGGCGGATCCTCCACCACTGAGCCACCAGGGGACTTCCCATCACACATATTAAGTTATTTTAAACTGGTCTAACTAATTTGGTTCACATCAAAATTGAGACAATTTTCACTATATATACTTTTTTTTTTAATATTTAAAGGACTAAATAGCTTAATGGTTAAAAGAGTATATCTTACTTTTATCTTCAATATATTCATCCCAATTAAACATGCTCACTGTCCTATTGAAAGTGGTACCGTTCCCATCCAATGAGTTATTAAAGAAGGAAGTGATGTTTAGTTCAAAGGAAGAATTATCTGGGGGCCATTGCAAACATTTGTTTCGCAGGTTGCCCATAAACAGCTGTAATCCTATTAGTGCAAACACGCTTAGGCAGAACACAGTCAGGATCATTACATCTGAGAGCTTCTTCACCGACTGGATTAGGGCCCCCACGATGGTCTTCAGGCCTACAAATAAAATCAAAGGGAGGAATTTAAGTATACTATTCAACAGCTATGTTATAGAGAAAAACATCAGGAGCATGTCCTGGAAAATAAAGATGTCATGCAGAATGCCAATAATATTAGTTTAATGTTCGTGACTGAATAACACTTTCATGAAAAGCCCGCCAGCTGGTGAAAATGAATGAAAGCAGAATTTGTATTTTCATTAGAAAACTGTGAATGGAAACAAACCAAAAGTATATTTCCAAATACTCCTCAGAGCAAAAGAAATGGTTTTGATATTCATGCTTAAACATCAACCTTGGATAAAGACTTTGCTTTTATTTGCAGATGTCTTACTCCCTAACCGCTCACTGGTTTTAGAAAATCTGTATGAATAATATTGTAAGAAATCTTGAAGTCACTGAATTATGAGGTTATATATTGGTGAATTCTATCAGCTTGAGAATGGGTTAAAAAAGGAAGACATCTGAAAACTGAGTCCCATGCAGCACTCATGCTATCTCTCGCTCTTTTATTTATTTGAAGTTAACATAATTACCAATTTTAGACCTAACTGGTCAAATTTGCATCAGTTCAAATGCCTCATAGTTTAGCTTCTATGCGGAAAGCTTGATGTTACAGGACGCAAACCATGTAGCCTGTCACTGCAAATGCCTCATGCAAAAACTTGTTAAACTCAAAGGCTGATTTAGAACTGATCATTTTAAAGAAAACAACTAGTAAAAGCAAAGAATCAAATCCATCCAAAACCGGATGTATCGATTCTTGCTTTTTTACAAACATTTGCAATAAGTGAAAAGCAGCAAGGCTTACGCACAAAAGCTGTGATTGTACCACTAATGCTGCTGAAGTCAGCCTCGGTGTTTAACCTAGCTCTCACCTGGAATGACTGAAATTGTTTTCAAAGCTCGGAGAACTCTGAAGGTTCTCAACGCTGAGACATTGCCCAGGTCCACAAACTCTGTCACATATCTGTAATAGGGAGTTCACACACAAACACAATAACAGAACACAAGAAACAGTTGGAGATATAAGGGGCCTACCACCTTATACCAGTTTCTTCTTACCTGGAATTACAGAAATAGTTTTCAAAGCTCTCAAGACTCTGAAAGTTCGAAGAGCTGAAACATTGCCTAGGTTTACAAATTCTGTTACATACCTGTAGAATTAAATCAGAGTTATTCAGAATTTAGGGAAATCTAAGTTGGTCTTTCAACAAGACCTTTTCAACTTCAATGAGTGTTGCCATCATATTTTCCAATTAAGAGGAAAATGGCATTGTTGTTGATCATAATCTCTATTACTCGGGAAACATTTTATTGCTTTATACACTAATTGAAATCAAAGCCATGTAATTTACTATGATAGTCCCTAACTTCTCCAAAGTGCATAATTTGATTGGAAGAAAAAATATCCTAAATTCACAGGATAACCAAGAAACATGCTTGATTTGTTAAAGGAAGCCACCAAGGAGAAATACAGTATAGGCTTCCACTAATGATTTAGTCTTCCTGGCCAGAAAATGTATTAAGGTACTTACGCAAAAGTAATGACTGTGAAATCCAACCAATTCCATGGGTCCCGTAGAAATGTGAAATCTTCTAAACAAAAGCCCCTTGCAAGTATTTTTATAAGTGATTCAAAAGTATAAATTCCTGTAAAGGTGTACCTGAGAGAAAATAGCCAAGCCCACATTAAAGATCCTGAAGGTAATTTACATGTAAATATATTAAAGGAGAAAAACAACAAATAAAAATTAGAAGGTTCTATATAGGTCTATATTGGTCTTCCCATGATTTAGACCATAGTTAGGGCTTAAGGAAAAAAACAGAAATGTTACATACTGAAAGACATTTTCATTGACTATATATGAGTATTATACTTGCTTACATTAATTAATTTTAAGGCCCAAATAACATGATTCTATACATATTAAATGAAATACTCTGGCTTTAGTCTAATTTAAGCAAGTAGTTATTAATACAAAAATAAATTAAGACTTTTTTGTTTAATAAAGTGTGCATCATTAAGAGCCATGAAATATAAACTAATAAATCATAGAAAAGTGATAGCTATGAGGAAAAAAACATATAAACTATGTATCAATTTATCATCAGATACTAGCAATCACTGATGATCTTGAAAACAGTGTGAGACTCACGAGGAAGATAAAGGGCAGTCAAATCAGTGCAGTAATCTGAGTAGCTGAATGGGCCAGTGCAAGCTTTGCACTACAGAAAATCAGTGGTTGAAATCAACTTGAGTCATTGTGTAACCGGTTTGGAGTAGTCAGTACAATTTGCTGAAGAAACTGAAGAGGTGTGACGGTGATAGAAGCACAATCCAAAACATAAAGGGACAACAATATTGCAAGATTTTAAAAAATCTTCTACTTACTCCACATTTTTTGTCCAGTCTGGAGGGTTACTCATGGTCATAAATACACAGTTGGTAAGAATAGTGCACATAATGAGCACATTGAATAAAGTAGAGAAATACCGTCAAGGAAGACAAAGGTCAATGTAAACTTTCACTTTCATACACTGCTATGTCTTTTAGCATTATGAAGTTTAGAACTTTTATGACCCTATGATTTTATTATTGAGCTTGCTTTTTCCATTTCCGTAATTTTAGCAACTCCATACTCAAGTCATGTCAGGCCAAGCCATAAACTATTTTGAGGCTATTTATGTCATTTTGGTATTGAAAAAGATTAAACACAAAAAAATCAGTGCACTGGTAAATAATTCATCAATTTGTTTTTCTTTAAAGACTCAACAACTAAAGTACAAGCTCAGCACATATGAAGACTCTGACAAAAATTCAAAAGGAGATTTCAAGTAACAGTTGTTCCTCATTATCTGTGGGGGATTAACTCCAAGACCCACAGTAGATACCATAATCCAAGGATGCTCAGATCTCATAAGGCCCCTCTGTCTCCATGGGTTCTGTCTCCTCAGATTCAAACCATGGATCTTGAACACTGTACACCATCTACTATTGGTTAAATCTGTAGATATAGAAACCACAGATACAAAACCTACAGACAGGGAGGGCCAACTGTAACTGGATGTATTATAATCCATCCTAAGGATAACCTGGTTGGAATATTCTTAATAAAATTCTAAGTGGAGTATATAATACACAGTGATTGATCATTAAATTCCAGATAGTAAAAAATAGATGACTGGTGTTAGTACTGGCATTTCGTGGGTTTGCAACTGTGGCCAAATTACTAATTTTTTTTCCCTAAGCCTTGGTTCATTTTGCTACACTACGGAAAAAGAAAAAGCATTTCATAGGATTGCTGTCAGGATCAAATTAGTTAAAATATATTAAATCTCTTGCAACTTAATGTGCCTTATATGGTAGATAATCAATAAATTACTTTCCTAATTTCCTAAATCATAGGGAACACTACTTACGACAAATATCCGGTTTTTCTCATTCTACCCCACTTTGCCCATGTGTGTAGAGATAGCCAATGCCCTTCACCCTCCTTTGTGATGAAAAACAGCAACAAAAAAAATTCTTTAAGAAGGCCTTTGGTAGTCAAGTATTTGAAATAACTTTCTTTCATCGTTAATAAAGAGCACAAGAGGGATTCCGTTGTAGTTTTGCAAAACAAGAGCTTTATCAAGGTACATTTAGAAAATGGATAAAAATTCCAGAATGAATAAATGCAATTAATGTCCCTTCTCACTCTACTTTTAATCATAAATTTTCATATTACTTACACATAGCAAAATAGCACATGATTTTAAGTGCAGTAAAATAGAACAGCGTTGTGTTGCCAATATGTTGTGTTATGTATTGTGTTAATCTATAAAAGAAGTTTCTTTGCACCTTCAACTGACTTTAGTCAAAGCAATCACTGATTTTTCATTTTGACTGGTAGTGATGCAGGGCACATGCTTAATTAAGGCTTGTTCAAATGTGTTCACATGAAAACACTCATAAGGATCAGCCACGTGAGGGCACTACAACCTAGAGAACACAGAAAAACACCAGTTCAAAGAAGAAATATTTTTCCTTTCTTGCTAAAAAGAAGCAAAAAAATAAGATAAATTTAAAGTTGACTTCATCATTAGTATATAAAACTAGCGGATCCTGTATCTGTTAGGTTGCTGGCCCTACTGAAGGGGGCGGCAGAGGATGAGATGGCTAGATAGCATCACTGACTCAATGCACACGAATCTGGGCAATGGCACCCCACTCCAGTACTCTTGCCTGGAAAATCCCATGGATGGAGGAAGCCTGGTGGGCTGCAGTCCATGGGGTCGCTGGGAGTTGGACACAACTGAGCAACTTCACTTTCACTTTTCACTTTCATGCATTGGAGAAGGAAATGGCAACCCACTCCAGTGTTCTTGCCTGGAGAATCCCAGGGACAGGAGAGCCTGGTGGGCTGCCGTCTCTGGGGCTGCACAGAGTCGAACACAACTGAAGCGACTTAGCAGCAGCAGTGTATGGCAGAGGAGCCTGGAAGGCTACAGTCCATGAGGTCACAAAGAGCTGAACATGACTTAGCGACTGAACAATTATACCCTACTGTAGAAAACAACCCCTTGGCAGACTGGCATCATTCAAAATACATAGTTCCCAGCCTCAAACATGGTCAACACAGTCTTAATATTTCTCTGCTTCACTGTCCCCACTACTCTGCAAAGATAATTCTGAATACTCTCCACTTCTTTGATCTCCAATCTTCTTCCTTCGCTACCCATTTCAAACTCATGACCTTATTTCCTATTTTATTGAGAGAAGAGATAGCATCAGAAGGTCATATCTTTACTTCCTAACCCCAAAGTGACAAACTCTCTGTATCGAGATTCTTTCCTCCTTTCCATTTCAATGGAGGGAGTTGTCAACCCGTCTACCCAAACTATGGACACCTTCCACCTTTCCAGAACACTTCAGCAATCTCTCATCACTTTCTTCTCTTATCTTTAATATCTCCATTAGTAACTCTATCTGATCTTACAATCAACACAAACTTGCTTAATTCTCTCTTACCTTTTTGGTATAAAAGAGAATACTGTCCAATAGCCCACAATCATCTAACCACTTATAGACTTCACTTTTCCAACTTCACAGCCAAACTTCTTACAAGAGATGTTTATCTTTACTTTCTTTCATTTATCTACCACATCCTCAGCCTACCAGTTTTCTTCCCAAATATGACAAACATCTTCACGTTGTGTAACTGAAAACAAAAGGATAATTTTGAGTTCTTATCTGACTTGTCCTCTAATAGAGTGTGACAAGCCTGCTTCTTCCCCTCTTAATTATGTTCTCTTACTTTCGCTTTCATGAAATCCCAATCCTTTGATTTTTTATGCTTCATGGGCAACAATTTTTTAATATCTTTTGAAATGTTTTATTTCCCTTTTTAAAAAGAAGGACAGAGGATATCCAAGTCATTTTCCCTCTCTTGCTGTATTTATCCTAGTAGAGCTCATTAACACACATAGCTCCAAATATATTTACATACCCACTGATCTCAAGTGTTTTTCTCCAGACTAGCCCTCTCTAGCTTGAGGAACTATGGGCTTCCCTGGTGGTTCAGATGATAAAGTGTCTGCCTGCAATGCGGGAGACCTGGGTTCAATCCCTGGATCAGGAAGATCCCCTGGAGGAGGAAATGGCAACCCACTCCAGCACTCTTGCCTGAAAAATCCTATGGAGGAGCCTGGTAGGCTACAGTTCATGGGGTCACAGAGTCAGATATGACTGAGCTACTTCACTTTAGCCCTCTCTTCTGAACTCAGTAATCCATATCACCCAACTCCATATTACATCTGCACTTACATGCACTTATTTCATTGACACTTCAAATTTTTTTGATTTCTAAAAATAAACTAACAATGTGTTTTTCCTATCCCTCTTCTCTTCTCAAACACTGCTCCTTTGACATCTCTGTATCATAATGTCTCATGATTTAGCCAGAATGAATGTGAGATTTTGTCACCTGATGAGAACTGAGTCATTGGAAAAGACCCTGATGCTGGGGAAGATTGAAGGCAGGAGGAGAAGGGGACGGCAGAGGATGAGGTGGCTGGATGGCATTACCAACTTGATGGACAGGAGTTTGAGCAAGCTTCCGGAGTTGGTGATGGACAGGGAAGCCTGGTGTGCTGCAGCCACGGGGTTGCAAAGAGGAGGACATGACTGAGAGACCGAACTGACTGACTGACTCAGCCAGGAACCTAGGAGCCATCTTGCATTTTTCTCTTCCCTGAACCTCCACATTCAACTTAACACCAAATATTGTCAATTCTACCTGCTATGCCTGGTTTCAGTGCACTTTTCCCACAATCCTCATAACACTACCTAGTCTAGGTATCCATCAAATCTAATGTAAATTACTGTAATCTCACCCAAGCTGTTCTTTCTGAACCCATGCTTGACTCTATTCAATCCTTTCTGCACACTGTACCAAAATGACCTTTGTAAATCTAATTTGGATCATTTCAATAGCTTCCTACTACCTTAGGATGATGATCAAATATATTAACAAACAAACAGTAGAGAGTCTAGGAGGTCTAATTCTTGTCCACCCTAAACTCAGCTTCCTTAGTCCTCATCTCACTTTCCCAAGGCTGATATTATTGCCGTTGTTTTAGGTCATGGAATGAAGCAAGCTCTTTTTCAAGTTAGGATCTTAACAAATGTTACCTCTTTCCCCTGAATATGCTCTTTACCTCACGCCAACTCAAACTTTTCCTCCAGCACTCAGATTAGAAGTTATTTTCAGTAAAATCTGTGCACAATAGCACCTTTCATGATTATCAGTAATATATCTATCAGTAATATATCCTTGTAGCACCAGATGCTATTCTTCGAGTGCCTAACTGATTTTTTTTTCCACTAGATGGTCAACTTCATAAGGTCCATGTCTATATGGTTCACCATCATACACCCTTGCCATCTTGTAGGGTCAGTCGACTATTGAATGATGTTAGTTTGGAACCTTATTTACTATTAAGTGAAGTACATTTTTCCTTTTTAGTGATATATTTATAAATATGGATCAAAAATACAGCATGAAATTTGTTTCCACATATATCAAGTGCACAGGTTTCTGCATTTTTTGAAAGAAAGAACACTGGATAAATACAAAGTGGAAATTAAAAGGCTCATGAGATTTACATCACATAATACACTGAGCCATGGTTTTATGTCCCTTAAAAAATTTACTGCTTATAATGATAAAATTTAAGTATATATAATAAAGTAAAATATATATTTAAACTTTAATAAATAGAAAGAGTAAATATTACCCAGTAAGTCGAAATGAATAAATTGTTACACTCAAATTAGTGTTTTGTACATTGAATGACTATCAATAAATGACTGTTTTTAATTAAAAAAAATATTTAACTTTACGATCCTGACAAATGATCAAAAAGGAAACCAAATAAAACTATTTTTCTTTTAAATCAAATAAGAGATAACTAGTCAGTTTTTTATGCTTTTCGTTTAATAGATAATCTCCAAATAGAGAGTTTCAAAATCCATTACTTTTTAAAATCACTATAAATTTATTTTATCAGTCTCATACCTGGAGTCTCATACCTTTAAGTTACCTGGAGTATGGTGAGTGATTGAAATAGTAAGATTTCAGATAATGATAACAAGTATACAAATATTAATAAAAAGTATAGACGTGGTATTGGTGATACCACACACTGAAAAAATACAGAAATTCCATGTCAAGGCAGATTTCAAAGGGCCAGAACTAGTAACAAAATGCATATGTTGTTGTTGTTTAGTCATTAAGTTGTGTCCAACTCTTTTGCAAGCCCATGGACTATAGCCCACCACATTCTTCTGTCCACTGAATTTCCCAGGCAAGAATACTAGAGTAGGGTACCATTTCCTTCACCGGGGAATCTTCCTGACTCAGGGATTAAACCCTTGTCTCTTATATTGGCAGGTGGGTTCTTTACTACTGAGCCACCAGGAAAGCCCAAAATGCATGTATTTATTTTCTAAATATATAGCACATAAAGTACATTTTTTCAGAAGAACAATGAATCCTAGAATAGTATTTCCTTATGAGACTTTGTATATAAATAAAAATAGAGGCAGGGTAACCTCATATAATATCAAGAAAAAAAGGATTTTTAAAATATATTAATTTCTCTATACCAGGTATTCATAAAAATGTGTTAACCTTTTGACTGGTAGCAACCTGTCAGTTGGCAAGTCTAAAATATTTCCTGTGTGTATGATGAGGAAAGACGTCTTCATATTCATATTGAAAATGCTTTACATAACCTCTGACCTGGGAACTAGATGATTAAAGTACTGGCATGCCTACCCCTATATCCACGTGGGTAGGGTGCAGCAGCCTGAGTTTTAAAGCAATAAACTGTGGATCAGATGCATCCTTTACCAGTCACATGGGCTTCAGCAAGTTAGTTATTTAAGGCTCAGTTTTCTTATGCAAATACAGATAATAATACCAATACTTTTCTTAGTGAATAGTTATCTTTATTACTATTAATCCTTTGTTTATTAAATATAAAAACATAGGGCATTTCTTTGTTTTCTTAAGGAAGGGAAAGGCATTGTTCTGTTCAGGGATTTTGTAATAATACATAATATCCAGAGAAGCTGCAGAGACATTTTTTACTTAAAATGTATATGAACTAGAGGCAGAAGATAGTTTTATCTAAGAGATTTCTAACATAGAGAATTTAAGCAAAGTAAGATAGGCCTCTTTCTACCTAGTAGTACATATTTGCGAGGCAGCAGAAATGTCAACTAAATGTCACATATATACTGTTAACTCTTGAATTGTTTAATTTTGTTATTAACAAATTCCTAACTATGTGATGACACGTGGTAACTTTTGAGCATTGAGAGCAAGAGAAACAGAAACAGTAAGTTGTGCACCCTCCTTTCCCACAGACCTCTATAATATTTGTACAGAAAACCATGTTGTTTTTGATTTCTAATAGATACCATATAATTCTGGGATGAGATAAAAAGCTCACTTCCTGTTTCATCATTAGTAAGTTGGAGCCACTGAAAACCTTTGAGATACACAGAAACACAGGTAGGTAAATTATGTACCCCTAATACATAATTTATACCTGAGGGCTTAGAAATCTGTTAGATAGAAACAGCAAAGATAGATAGAAACTGCAAAGCATACTGGGCTGATAATCAAAGACAGTCTGAAGTTTTGGCCTTGCCACTTACATAAAATGTAGTCTTATAAAACAGTGACTAAACATGTCTGGGCCTCAATGAACTCATCTGCAAAGTGAGATTGTGGTTGGGACTGACCACATTATGTTTCCACCACTCAGCAGCTTCTAACTCTGGTGCTGTATAAACATTCTATTTGCAAAATCAAGCCTCAAGAGACTAGAGATTTGTACGGAATTTGTGTGTGGAATTCCTTAAATAATATGAGACTATTTCTTTGCTAATCTTGCAGCACTTGCTCCTAGAATTGTAGCTAGTACTACCAAGAATAGCTGTCCTAGCTACAAGTCATCAAGTTCCTACCAAGTGCTGTATCAACCCTGAATATTCTTTGGAAGGACTGATGCTGAAGGTGAGGCTCCAATACTTTGGTCACCAGATATGAAGAGCCAACTCATTGGAAAAAGACCCTGCTGCTGGGAAAGATTGAGGGCAGGAGGAGAAGGGGACAACAAAGGATGAGGTGGTTGGATGGCATCATCGACTCAATGGACATAAGTTTGAGCAAACTCAGGGAGATGGTGAAGGACAGGCAGCCCATAGAGTTGCAAGAGTCAGCCATGACTGAGAGACTGAACAACAACCCAGTGCTAGTCACAGTGTCAGGTACTTATCTAGTTATTATTATTAATGTTTAAATCATGATCGCAAAATATAGATGGACAAAGTGAGATTCAAAACATCTGGAGTAACTCGGACCAAGGTCATAGAGCCAATAAGTAAATCTCAGAGGTAGGGTTTGAATTCAGGTTTTCTGATTCCAAAATCTGTTTTTTATTTTCCTAACCTGTATGAATGACGGTCAGTTCTGCATTACTGTGTGATTTGGAGTGTTTTAGGTCTTTCTCATCACTTCAAATACCATCTGTACAGCAACATCATGATGACTACATCTCTGTTTTACCTCCAGCCCAGCCCTTTGCTGAACTCCAGACTTGCATTCCATTTAACATCTCTGCTCCTCCACTGAGCGTCTAACAGGCTTCTCAAAAACTAATAAACAAACAAATGTTCAAATTCCAGCTCTTGATTTTACCCAGCATATCTCTCCACCTAATGTTGTCTGTCCCAAGCTCAAGGAGCTACACTTTTCTTTCTTGACCATGCTAAACACGTAGAGTCCTCCTTAGTCCTGCTCATTCCCTCACACCCCACATCCAATTGATCAGCATAACCTTTCAGCTTTTCTGAAAAACACAACTGAATTTGATGACATTTGCTACCCTCATCGTTTCCACCAAAGCCACCAGCATCCTCTGCCTTCCTAAAGGCAGCAAACCCCCAATCTATTTTCTTACTTCCACCCTTTCCCCTCAGACAATCTGTTCTCTACACAGCAGCCAGAGTGATCTTTTTCAAATCTGACTCAGGTGATGACATTCTTTTGCTGAAAACCCTCTGGTCTTCTCGCTCCATCTCATTCAGGGTAAACTGGGTGTCTTACCAACCACCTACAATGTCAGCCCTGACCTCCACTCTCAATGACCTCATCCCCTTCTACTCTCTGCCTTTCCCACTCTTCTCCGGGCACTCTGGGCTCCTGGTTGACTCTCGAATACACCAGGTACACTTCCATGTTCATCCTTTGCCTTCTTATTTGCTATTCACATTTCTCCTTAGATTTCCATGTTGCACTTCCTCACTTCCTTTGGATCTTTACTCAGACGCTATCTTTTCAGAGAGGACTTCCCTGATCATATGATTTAAAACAGTACCTCGCTACTCTTTTTATACAGCTTTATTTTTCTTGATAGCATTTATCACTAGCTGACACTAGCTGAATTGTTTGTATTATCTCTCTCCTCTCAAACACACATATACACATGAATACAGCTACTTGACAGTAGGGAATAGCAGGTTTTATGTTGCATCACAGTGTCTAGAAGAACATTTGCCACACAGTAGGTACTTAGTAAATATTTGCGAATGAACAAATGAATAACAAATGCAAAGTGAAGGAGAGTGTGCATATTAAGCTAAAATAATAAAAAACTGACATGCAACACACTGAAAATTCTGATAGGAAATTTTAGGAATAAGGATACATTTTTACTTGTTTACTATCTAGAAAATATAACCATATTTTATTTAACTATCAAAACAAGATAATAGGCATATCAAAAGTATTTTCAGTTTTCAAAATATACTCTGGCAAAAATAGAGTAAGCTAAGATTTTTCTGCCAAAATCAAGACACAAAGCTAATTTGATATGCAAGAATGCCTAATGAAGATAACAGCTCCTTAAGAAATAAGTCAAGGTTTTCATTGGAAATAGAGATACCAGTCTAGGTTTAAAATGCCATTTTTTTTTAACTGCCATTTTTTTTTAACTGTGAATGATCATTTTATGGATTATAAACTAATGATAATAAATACACAATACCTTCTTAACTATGCCTAAAATGCAGATAGCAACCTCAAGCATTTTTATCTTATAGCAAAAGGCACTTAAAATTAGAAAACCAGGATTTGAGCTTAGGATGTGCATTGTGAGGAATAAGACAAAGTCACTGAGAAAGTTACCTGCCACTGTACAGTATTATTTACAGCAAAGTTTACTAGGACATACAGTCAAATGTGCATTATCACCAAAAGACCAAAGAATGTGTCTATCTTCTATCTCTACTCCAAGGTAAGATAGCTGAGATAGAATATTCTAATTCAGGCAATCAGAGATTTTAAAAAATCTACTTTTTCTGTATTGGAAGAAATGTGTAGCTCCATGCCACTTGTAAGGTTCTAGGAGAGTCAAACATTCAGTTCAGCAAATCTTAGATTTATCCGGCTGCCTTCACATTTCAACTTACACCACTGCAGCCCTCCTGACAGCTGTGCCCCTTGAAGGTTTTCTTTCTTCTGGGAAGTAAGCGCAAACTTTCAAATTCTTCAAATTCAAATAGTATCCTGATTCCTAAAGAGAGCCCACCATAAACTTGGTTTTCAATGCCCAGAGTCTCTGCTCAGAACTTCTAAATCTACTCTTATCCTCTACCACTGGAAGTTTCTTTTCCCAGAAGGCTTTATGTTAAGATTCCTGGGTCTTCTAACTTCCTAGAATTTTTTGGAGTGGCGATGATATAATAGTTTTCATGAAATTTTCAAAAAAATATGCTATCTCCCCACAAAAGTTTTAAAACAACAATAACAACAACAGTCCTGCCTTTTTTCTTTAATACTGAGCTTTCTTAATGTTATTTCTTCATTCATATTGAAGGCAAAATAGATTTTTCTGACCTCTTCAAAACTTCCATCTTGTCACTTGTTTTGCATCTAATCATTTAACTTCTTGACTCATTTGTCACTTACTTCTTCAATTCATATTCTCCCAGTATTTACTATAAACAGAGCAACGGGCTAGGTCTGAATTTTTTGACATGATTTCATGTATAAATTGCAATTACATAGGGATGAACAATTATTTTTAGATACAATGAATAATTTATGGAAAGATTTATTCAGAGTACAGATTTTAACTACTCAAACATCATAATGGACCATAACTTATAGTTCATGAGACTCAAATCTAAATCTCAACATTATTATTCATTCCTAAAGTTTATTATTCATTCAAAAACATTTTTTTCTTTCTGTAAAATGTTTCTTTTATTTGAATAGCAGAAGAAAGGAATCATTATTGCTTAAAAAACCTCACAAGAAAATTATTAAATCTTAAAACATAAATATGAAATTAAAATATGTCTATGCAAAACCTGGGGGTAATGGAGAGGAATGACCCAGAGGTTGAAAGGAAACTGAATTCCAGAATGCCATGCTTCTACAGATGTCATTTGCCACATTGCCAGGCAAGTCTGGGGACATGTTTCACAGCCTAACACCCAGAACTGAGATGAGTTTCCTGTATCAAGTTTATTCTATCTCCTGAATGCCTTATCTTATCTAACTCCCTACCATATCAAATTGAATTATTTTCTAGGCCTGCTAGGGAAAGCAAGCTTTTACACTGTAAGCCTTGAAGGAGGCCCTGGACTGATCATGTTGTAAATCAAAGGCGATGACTCTTTCTAATTAGGAAACAAAATTTAAAGTTGTCCTATCTGAGACTTTGCTTAAGTTTCGGTTTCCCCTTCCTTACCTCTGGTTCCTGACATGTATCCGTTCCTTATCCCAAGGCTTCTGTGTTCTTCCTGTAAATGTCCCCTAACTGACATAGCCCGTCTTCCAAACTTTTGCCTCCTTGGTTTTCCAGTCCTGGCTTTCTCAGACCACTGTCCCTGATCTGGAAGAAAACTTCTCACTTACAACTACTCTATTTAGCGTAAATCAAATCACTATCTCCCACCAAGGTGTCATCAATTCCATTTCTAGGAAGTAGATACTTCATAAGGAGAATAAAGAATAAAATGAGAATGTATGTGGGAAGAGAAAACTGCAGCAGGACCTGTGAGTTGAATAAAACACAGGAACAAGTGACCAAAAAAAAAAGAAAGAAAAATAAAATAGAAAATCAATGCAAATGACACTTGGGAAAAGAATTGGAAGAAATAATTGAAAGACTAATGCATATACAGTCATATCACAATGATAAACATTTGTAACTCAAAGCTTTCAAATACTAAAGTGAAAAGTAGAAAGTAAAAATTAAGATCAAAAAGAAATAAAATTGTATAATTCAAATTATGCAGCTATATTCCAAATGTAAATGTAGTAAAGAAAATTAGTTCACAGAGTTTATCCATTATATAACCTTGTAAAGTCTGAAGACTTATAAAAGGAGAGCCTGGTAACACTGTCAAAGTTAATGAGGAAGTCTTGGATGTAGTAGGCAATTCAGAAGGGAGCAGAGGAAGAAAGAAATAAGTAGTGAGTCAAGGAGAGGAGAAATACTTAGAAGATGGGGAAAAGAGGTTCACTTACCTATGATCCCATTTGGCAATAACGCTAAACTGTTGAGGAAGAGGGAAAAAAAGAAAGAGCACATAATGTTGCCAACCACATACATTTTTGAAAAATTCCCAACTCAGTAAGTCAGTCAAAGAGCAAAATCATATAAGTGACTGAAAAAAGGATATGAATGTACCAAAATCTTAATAGCTAATTTTCTAATAGGGTTGAAGGGAGTTAAAATGTACAGGGCAGGGGTGGCACTGAATCGAGAGATTGCTTTCCCTTTATTCAATACTATAAATGTCTGAAAAAGAAAACAAACACATAAAACAGAATTTAGAAATGCAATATTAAAACTAAGAACAATTTGAGAAAAAAGTGATACAATTTTTTAGAAATACGATTTTATAAAATAATAATAAACTACCAACATATGACATGATGCTACGTATTTTCTCTTTCTGAATGCTATAAACTCCCCTAATTTTGTGAGAGATATGAGGGTTTAAAGAACATAAAGAAAATGTATAGTTATTACCCAAGGAATACTTAGCATCACCATCAAGTTTTAATATCAGTATTTTCAAACTGTACTTACAATTCACAAAGAGCTCAAGAATGAGGCTTTGATTACTTTTTCAATTTGATAAAAGCCTTCTCACAGGAACTTCAGTGTTTTCTGGAGGTGCTATTTGATCAAATGTTTTTAGGGGGCACTTAGAAGTCACCTGCTTTTATTTCTTCTTGAGGGAACCATGGAATGGGCAAAATTTATGCTGTTAAGGAAGAAACCTGCTGAAGATCAAAGTACCTTTTGTAGAGCTAGATATTGTAAAGAGGACTTTGGATACTACTGAAGATATTGTTTTTAATGCATAAAAAATAAACTCCTTGTCTTTACTCTCTGCTTCACCACACTGTAAGGTCAGCAGACTTTTGCCCTTCCTCATTTCCCCCACTGCAAGATGCTCTTTCAGCTCTCTGCCTGTCCTGGCTGTGGGTTCGAATAAGCGCTTCCCAAAGACTCTAGGGCAACAGGGCCATGGCATGGTCAAGCCCATTACTACCATAGGGATGCTTCAGACAGAGGGGAGGTGGCACAACATTCTCCACCTAACATGCCTGCCACTAGCCCAGAAGCAATTAGAAGTAGAGGAAATAAAGGCAACTTGACTAAGAACTCACTTTCTTATTGATATAATAGGGATCCAGATCCTCCAGCGGCTCTGACACCATCTCTGGAGGAATGTCTCCATAAATAAATGGAAGGGATTTTCCTGCTTCCAAGTCACTATTTGGCTTTGGGCCACTTTCATCATCTTCATCCTTGCGCTCTTGTTTGGGTCTCTTAGCTTTCTCTTCTGCAATGCGTTGTTCAATAGCAGCAAGGGATTCCCTGGTAAAGAAGCGGAAGCTGTCAGGTCCTGGCGGTACCAGCACTGACTGTGCCATCTTTTCATCCTGCTCCTTTAATCACTGTTTAGCTCCTTGCATAAGAAAGTGCTATGGAAACAACAGAGAGAGAGAGAAAGACAGAGAGGGGAAAAAAAAAGCAATGGTCATTAGGATAAAAGGGCAATGACATGATATTGAGATAACATACATATAAACGAAGCTATCTGTAATATTTTACTAAGGAAGCTGCACTTGGCATTCAGGGGATTTGCCCGCATGCGTTCGTCTGCTTGCATGGAGATCTATCTTTCACATTCAGTAGGTGTCTATGAGGTAATCTAATCTCCCACTCCCAAAATGTTTTAAGTGAAAATATCCAACTCGGAGCTCAGAAATGGATAATACTGGTTTGTGCTTGCTGCTTCACTTGTGTGAATTATTTTGGCAGCCATCTTTTTCAGCATCCTTTCTGAAAAAAGAAAATATCAGAGATCCGTAACAAGAGATGAATAATCACTCAAAATTGTAGAACTGGGGTGTGTGAAGATCTTGCATATATCTCTCCATTTTTTTTTTTTCCGTGTTCCTTTTGGCCCACTCTCCATGTTAAAGAGCTGATTTGAAAATCAATGCACCTGGTAAAGAGCTCTGGAAATCCTGAAATGCCAGGCTGTGGAAACCTAGGTAGATTCTGCTTGAAAGCAAGGAGCGGGAAGGAGCAGGGGATGCCCGGTTGTATTTGGAATTGCTCGGAAGCTACACAGGAAGGGACCTGGCTCCTGCCAAACCAGGCAGGAAGTCACCCACGTCAGAGGTCTGGAGCTTGGACCCCCTGGTTGAGCACCTGCTGCTAGCTAGTGTAATTGCTTCTTAAATTAACAAATTTGCAGTACCTTAGGAAATACTGTAGAGATAGCTCATTTTCTCAAATGGTACCCATTTCTTAAAAATCCACATAGCAGATTTGGACTTGAAAAAATAATAAGTTTAAGATAGTTTATCTTTAACATGAGCTCCATTTATTTTGGTTTTTGTGGTCACATAAATGTGGTTTTCCTGTATTCTAACCATATTTTACTGGGCTAGCATATATAACTTAAGTGAGCACACCAATCATTTCAAACGTTATCTCTGCATCAGTGGCAAGAGTTTCTGTGCTTTCTGAAATAATATAACCAAAATCTGGACTCCTGAATGCCACCTATATGCAATCACTTATCTATTTTCCTTCTTTGCAAAATATCAGTCCATTTTAACCCTTACCCTACAGGAATGAGCATTACCATTTAATTATACGAGGTGCATTATCTAAGAGTAAAATTCATTCATATCCAGGTCACTCCTGCAGCATATGTCAGACCAAATAGGGAAATCTAAAATAACATAATTACTGCATCATTTCCACATTTTTTTTGAAGTAGACCAGGACCTTTCAGCCACCAGCTAGCAGACTGCCCTCTTAGAATCACAGTGCCTCTAAAACATCCCTCATTTTCCTCACCCATCCCCAGAGACCCTTATGCCTGGCGACAGGCACAGGAGTGAAGCAGGTCCCGGCACACTGGAGGGAGGGAACTGCCATGCCTGGATGCTCTAATAGAAGAGACATGCTAAAACATGCAGCCAGCAGCTTCAAAATGAAAGTGGTCCTCTGCAGATTCCCCCAGGATTCTACTGTAAAGGTAGAGAAGCATCACAGAAAATAAGCATAATAAGAATATTAAAACATTACCCCTGCAGAGTCTTTTACACCCAGAGTTTAGGATTGATAAGCTGGCACCAAGAAGACTGCAGCTAAAATTCCATCATGCTTTTTTTTTTTTTTTCTTTTTTTCATTTTTTTTTAAAAATTCTCCTTCAAAGACCACACCTAACTTCCTGTGAAAGGATTCTGGTAACTGAAGTAAGACCAGGCATTTCCTGTGTGTGGACTACAAAATGGCATTATTTTAGCTACCACTAGAGGGCAGAGGAGCTGTGAAGAGAAAACCCTCAATGTACACACAGAAGCGTGTTTGAAGCAGCTCAAAGCTCTCAGTAATGGAGCTCTGATCTTCTAAAGGCTTTTCTTCGAACGTTAAGACTTAGCCGGTTTCAATCACTAATTTTGTTAATGAATAATGCTTCTGTTCATGCTTTTTATTTGCTAAGCCAAAAGTCACTGAATGGATAAAAATAATTCAAAGTAAAAAGAAGGTAAATAATAAAGGGTTAAAAGTAAAAACTTATAAAACAGCAATTATATTAATTAAAGTCTTACCTACATGGGATTTAACATTAACCTCAGCCCCAGAGTCTCTGAAATCCAATAAAGGCCTTTGCTAGTTCAACAAAGAGCTAGCTAAACTAACTTTCCCTAGAAATAAAATTAAACTAATAGGACACCAATCTTATTTCATCTCTAATTTAAGTGGCTGAAAAGTAACCAGAAGAACCTGAAAGCCAAAAGGAGGCTAAATTCCAGTACTTAGATTAATAACATAGTTAAGATTTGAGGGCTAATTTGTGCCAGTCACTGACTGGGCTGAGTCTGCATATACTGTATCATTCCATCGCCCCATAATCCCATCAGATAAAGGCTTTCATGATCCTTATTTTAAAATCTAAGAAAGGAAATACATCGAGGTCAGGAAGTTACCTCAAATCACACAGTCAGGATTCAGACTCAAAATCTGTGAGCTTTATTCAATTATACACAACACAAAACCCGAAACACCTGCTTATGTAAGTAAACCTAAAATAAAGATTAAATAAAATCAGTAAGAGGAAACGATTATAATCAGAAACAGTCATAACTGGAGTGCTAGTGGTAAAGAACTCGCCTGCCAGTGTAGGAGACACGGGAGACTAGGGTTCAATCCCTGGGTCTAGAAGATCCCCTGGAGTAGAAAATGGCAACCAACCCCAGTATTCTTGCCTGGAAAATTCATGGACAGAGGAGCCTGGTGGGCTACAGTCCATAGTGTTTCAGAGAGTCAGACCCAACTGAGCAACTGACCACATCTACATTTTTTGCATATTTTCTGGCTTCACCATTTTCATTAGAAAGGGTATTTTTTTAAAGTGTCAGACCTGTGATTTTCTTTTTCAAACTTTAAACTTTTCACTTTATATTGGGGTACAGCTTATCCAACAATGTTGTGATAGCTTCAGGTCCACAGCAAAGGGATTCACCCCCACACACATAGCCACTCTCCCCCATGCCTCCTCCCTCCCATCCTCCCAAGCTGGCACATAACATTGAGCAGAGTTCCATATGCTACACAATAGGTTGGTTATCCGTTTTGAACATAGTGTTGTGTACATGACCTTCCCAAACTCCTTAACTATCCCTTCCACTGGCAACCAAAAGTGTATTTTCTAAGTCTATGAGTCTTTTTCTTTTACTTTCACAGGTAAGTTCATTTGTATCTTTAGAAAAATTGTTTAAGACAGGCAAGAAGCAGATATTGCCAAAAAATAATTTTGTAATTCATGCTAGCAAGTCTCTTTTGGTAATAGAAGCAAAAGAATGACCTAAAATGGCTTAGGTAAGAGAAAGAAAAAAAAAGAAGAAGAAAAGATTAGGAGGAGGGGTGGGAGGAGGAAAGTGGGGAGGGATAGAGGGAGGGGAGAAAAAAGAAGAAAAGAAAGGAAAAGGAACGTGGGAATTCATTGCCAAGGTTTGTTGTCTAAGGCTATCTATAGGCATAAAATGCTTTGAAAGCCCAACTGATGTTACTGGAATCTAGTTATGCTGTATGCTTTGGCTCTAACTTCTACGGCGATAGCTTTTCGTTCCTTGCTATAGTAACGTGCTATAGCATCTCTGGCTTCCCAGTCTCCCAGATTTAAGTCCAACAGGGACAAAGACCCAGAAAAAAATCTCATTGCATCTCATTAGCTTCAGCTGGGTCACATGCTTATCCCTGAAGCAATCACTCTGCCCAGGGAGATGCCATGATTTGTGCTTTGATTGGCTTCTCCTGAGCCAGTGCCTCATCCTGGGACTAGGAGGAAGTTCTACTTGAAACCTATGAACAGTGAGGATTGTGGTGGTGGCACAGCAACATTCCTGAAATGCAGAGCTTGTGTACTATTACTGGAACAAAAGGGGGTTGATTCTGGTCAACGAAAACAAGCAAGCAAATAATTACGCACGCTGGTCAGAGAGTGGTCATATTTGCCGTGTCTCAATACTCAAGAGAGTAGCTCTGTGCGTGTTTGTGTAGGTGTATATACACATATGTATGGAGAGCATGGAGGGTATGTATATACATTTATATCATTTTCTAGCTTCATCATTTTCATTAGGAAAAGTTTCATTGCCTTCCATGTATATCATTTTAAAAACGTAGAAACCAGGCAAGAAATTTAGATTACTTCCTCAGAGTAACTTGTCCTACCACAATAAAATATTTTACAAATCTCTATGATGAGCACTAACTTCATTTAGCAAATGAACACAAGCATACTACAGAGATAGTTCAGGTTTGGTCCTAGACCACTGCGATAAAGTGAATATTACAATAACGTCAGTCACAGGAATTTTTTGGTTTCCCAGTGCATATACAAGTTGTGTTTACACTATATTTTAGTGTAAGTGTGCAATAGCTTTATGTCTTAAAATGTACAGACCTTAATTGAAACTTAATTTATTGCTAAAAATTACTAAAAATTCTAATCATCTGAGCCTCCAGTGAGTCATAATCTTTTTGTAACAGTAACATCAAAGACCACTGATCACTGACCACCATAACAAATATAATAATAATAAAATGTTTGAAATGTTTTGAAAATTACCAAAGTATGACCCAGAGACAGGAAGTGAGTAAAGACTGTTAGAAAAATGATGATGATAGACTTGCTCAGCAAATGGTTGCTGAAAACTTTTAATTTGTAAAAAACACAATAAAGCAAAGTACAATTAAAAGAAACACAAGATATGCCTGTATCTAAATATTCTAGTCTTATTTTACAGATGTGCTCAACAATAGACTACCTTGTTATACAAAAGAGTCTATTAATAATTCAAAAAGTAAACTAAGAAGCAAAATATTTACAAACTGTTTTGCCAAATATTTGGGGGGCAGTGACCAACATAGATAGTGCTTATTTTTTGCCAGGCATTATTTGAAGAACTATGTTGTTGTGTTGAGGTGTGTTACTCGGTTGTGACCTGACTCTGCAAAACTGCAGCCTGTCAGGCTCCTCTGTCCATGGGATTCTCCAGGCAGGAACACTGGAGTGGGTTGCCATGCCCTTCTCCAGGGATCTTCCTGACCCAGGGATTGAACCTGGGTCTCCTGTATTGCAGGTGGATTCTTTACCATCTGAACCACCAGAGAAGCCCAAGAGAAAGTGTTAGCCTCTCAGAAGTGTGTGACTCTTTGCAACCCCATGGACTGTATAGCTTGCCAGGCTCCCCTGTTCATGGAATTCTCCAGGCAAGAATATTGGACCACTTAATGTTTATAACTATCTGATAAAGTGGATATTGTGATCATCCTCACTTATAACAGGAGGAAACTGGGGTATCAAGAAGTTAAATAATTTGCAACATACGTAAATTCTCACAGTTAGAAGTGTAATCAGGATTTGAACCCATGCTCCCAGGCTACAGAATCTATGTTCTAACCATCATGTGCTGCTTCTTAAGTCATTTTCCAGAATTATTCACTCTCACAAACACTCCAAGATATGTGAGTTTACATTAGTTGTATGGTCATCCCTTTCTTTCCCGTTACTCCTGGTCAGTGAATGTGTCATAGGATATTTAAAAGGATAAACCAACAATATTTTACCAAAACACCCAAGACATATGATGAACAACATCTAAATATTTTTTCCATTTCAAATTGACTTTTGTAAAATATAGATAGGAATCATAGTCTCTTGTTTCTGATTTTCTAGGATGAGATTTTCAGAAGTCACGCATATTAGTTTCTCTTGCATTTGCTCTGCCCTTGGTTAACATCATACTGACATTTTATGAGAATGCTAAATTTCATTAGTTGTACTAGTTTATAGGCAGAAGATTTTGTATTACAAATTTCAAGGCCAGAGGCTATATTTGGGAAGACCTATAAATAATGGGAAAGGCAAGCAATGTTATTTTAAGTAGTTGGAAAAATAGTTAGAACTGGATTTCTAGATTCTGATGACATTTCTATGTTTCCTTTTCAGTTCCTTCTTTTTAAAATTTGTCTCGTATAAAAGAGGAATATTAATTTTCTAAATTGAAATATAAAAGAAAAATTAAGCCATGCTATTACACATAATGATATCTATAAAATAGTATTACATTTATATGAAAGGGCAATAACAAAACAAAGAAGTAATAAATAGTATATGACTTTAATTCCTTTCCATGAAGATCTACATTTATATAAATAAGTACTCTAAAGTTAAATTCACATGAAGAAAATTATTGGCTTATTACATTTCATAGATAAACAAATAATTATAAAAGTTTATATCATAATTACTGACTGTGGATAGTGCTTTAAAAACTTAGAGGATTTAAAAACCAAGAGTTAAAAAAGTTGAGAAAGACTAAGGGATCTCTTTTTTTGAAAGTGATCTTTTAATTCTATTTTACAACTGTTATTTTGAGTTTTCTTCAGCATATTAATACTGGTAACAAGCCAAGGAAAGATAAGCTAAATATTTCCTGAAGATTTATTTTCTGTATTTTCTAGTTTCTTTATTCCATAGGTTTGAGTCTATTTTCTCACAAACTCTTCGGTTGTCACTTGCTGTGTTTCTGCGTATCCTTATCTTTTTAACCTTGATCCTCTAGCTCATTTCTGTAACTAACAATTTTCATAAGAGCGAGAAAGATCTGAGTAACTAGACTTATGTGTTTACAGATTAGAGGGAGAACATAACAGAAAACAAAAGACATAGGCTCAGTATGTACTGTTCAGTCTTCCTTTAAATGACTGTTCTGTTTTAAATACATTTTGTTTTTCTTTAACAGAAATGTACTCTGATGTTATCGTGATCCCTGGGAAATATCATTCGATGCAACAATAATCACTTTCAAAAAATTTCCCGGAAAAAAAAAAAAACATTATATATGAGATACGTCTCTATTTTTATACAAGCATTTTTATTTTATTGAAAGTAGAGTGGCAACTTGTTTCTACATCCTTTCTTGATTTTCAGATGTATTAAACAGAGATTCACATCTGTGAACTACTTCAACTCTGCCTAAATGACTTATCAGCTGGAAGTCCACCTCTAATCTGATCGCATACGTGTTTGCTTTTCGATGGATTAATCATACTGGAATTACAGAATTCTACTTCTGGATATTAATAGTCAAGCAAGGAAGAAAATTTCCTAAGGTATGTTCCTCCCTATGAGAATGAGACATTTCCATGTGCTCCAAATTCTTCAATATTTCTAGCCCAGTTTTCTTCAGTCCTTCCGTGTCACTGAGTACTGCTACCCAAAACTGTCCCCCTCAGCCTCCATCCTCTTTAACAGGCGAGAAAAAAGTGCCTTCTAAACTCTGAAGTGGGATAGTAGATCTGAATGTCAGGGCATCTTCCCCAGGAAAGAACAAGCAAGCAGAGCCAAGAGCAGAAGGTCTTTGGAATGAAAAAACAGTGCTCTCAAAAAATAGGTGCATTCCAGGGTGTCCTAGATACAAACCTTGTGCATGCCACTGTGTTTGTGTGTGCACGTGTGTGTGCACATGTGATGCTTGTGTGTGCCTCAGAGCAATAGAGAGAGATGAGGAGGAATGCATAAAGGGGCCACAGGTTTGTTTCTTCGTGTCACGTTAACATGGTCTAAATTCTGTTAGTCTACTTGGTTCTACTGGCTACCACACTTGATTCTTGTAATATTTCATGAAAGAAGGGGTAGTATTGTCACTTTCCTAATGTGTGGTGTGACACAGGCTTATGGTAGGCTATGTAACCTGGCATGGTCACACAGAGCCTGCATTTAAACTCACATGGGTCTGATGTCAAATTCTAAATAAACTTCATTGTCCCGTTTTCCATCAAGAGTGAGAAATGTACCACTGACTCACAAACTGAGAAGGGTATTGTGAGATACATATGATTTTTTAAGTCATGGATCCCCATCTACAGCTCAGATATTCATAGGATACTCTACGCCCGTGGATGTGTGAATGCCTGTGTGGGTGCTCAGTTGAGTCAGACCCTTTGGGACCCCATGGACTGTAGCACCCCCAGGCTCCTCTGTCCATGGAATTTTCCAGGCAAGAATACTGGAGTAGGTTGCCACTTTCTCCTGCAGGGTTACTTCCTGACCCAATGATTGAACCCGCAAGTCCTGCATCTCCTGCGTCATCAGGTGGACTCTTTACCACCAGCATCACCTGGGAAGCCCACCCTAGACCCACTACTCTTAAACAAACTGCTGGCCTACCAGGAATTACTGTTTCCCCTTCATAATCTTGCTATCGTGAGGTTAGCTTGACTGGAATAAGATTTAAACTCTCTTAACCTCAGATTTCACATCAGTGGAAATGAAGGCTCATTTTGAGTTTTATGAAACAAATTTAAAAAGAATAAACTAAGCACTATGATTGAGACATAGTAGATGCTTAGTAAATGCTGGGTATTTTTTTTCCCTTTTTTCAGAGACGTCTTAATGCTGTTGCTTGCCATTTCAACTTTTTGTTAAAGTTATTTCTGTAATGCCCATCTCTCCATTGTCCCATCTTCCTTATTTTATCCCATCATTTGTGGTTTCCAGGGTCTAGCATAGTACTTATCTGAGATAAAGTGTTCAGTAAATTATCAATGAATTAACAGTTGTAACCCCGTATTTATTCAGGAGTTTTCTTGGTTGGTCTTTGTTTCCTTCCAGGATAATTTTTGTGTCATGACACCAACTAATTTTAGATTTCTGATTTTGTTGTTGTTGTTTCAGTTATATAGGACTTTACAAGTGACTTCTTACATCTATGGCACCTCCATATACTGAGCTTACTTTACCTAATCCATGCCCTTAACCTAAAGTCAACTACTATCTTCACTGCCTCCCCTCTCCGTCCAACCCATGTGCATTCGCACACCACACACATGCACACGCACACACACACACGTGCACACACATGCATGCACATATATATAGATATGTTTGTTTCTGCTTCTCTAGCTTATTTCAGCAGCCCAGAAAGTTCAACATTCATGTATCTACCTTTCACAATCTTATCAATTCATCACAAGCCATTGTTCTGGAAATTTTTCTTCCTGTTCTGAATTTCCATTATATCAATATTTAAAGAAGAAAAAATATCACAGCATTAACCTCTTAATGCATACATTGACATATATTTTTCTTTGTGTTAATCTGTCCCTAAAACTACTTCTTGGTCAGTTTTAATGAAAGTATAGCCTGACATCTGTCACTTTCATCTAATTATTATCAACTGATTCTTCATTACCACTTTATATTATAAAGCACAAATTCTCCTGGCTGATATTTAAAGAATATTCCAAATGTCCTTTCCAGTCTTTCCTCCTGTCAACCCTTATTACAACCTGTTGTAAAGACACAATAATTTGTTCAAGTTTTCCTAAACTTGCATCATGTTTTCTATATTTTCACTTCCAAGCTAGTGTTTATGCTGTTTTCATGACCTGAAATTCACTATATTAGCAATTCAACCTGATAAAACAACAGCAGTTTTAAATCTCAAGCACTACATTTTCCATAAGTACTTCCACATCCTTCCATCTGAATATGTCCTTTCACTTTTGAGCCAAATAATACTTGTTTCTTACACACTATTTGATGTATTAATGTGACTGCTTTGAAGTAAGTCTATGAAGCCCTCCTTTTGGTAACTCTAAAAGTTCATAAAGAAATACCTTGTACGAAGTAGACAAAAGAACTAAACAACAGAATATTTCCAAAAGGCAGTATTGAATAATCTGTGGCACTAGTGTTAAAAAACCCGCCTGCCAATGCAGGAGATGTAAGAGTCATGGGTTCACTCCCGGGTTGGGAAGATCCCCTGGAGAAGGGCATAACAACCCACTCAAGTATTCTTGTCCTTGAGAATCCCATGGACAGAGAAGCATGGCAAGCTACAGCCGATAGGGTTGCAAAGAATCAGACACAATTAAAGCAACTTAGCATGTGACGTTGAAGGGGTCCTGGATGTAAAACAGGCTCTTGAGACTCGAGAGAACAGATCTAAGATGAATATGTCATAGGAAAAAGTTGATTCACTATAAATAATAATGTTCAAATTATTAGACCTGCATAAATCTAAACAACTACTCTTTAATAAGAAGTAATTCTCAGTTACTGGAGATACTCAAGCCGGTACTATAGAAAGGATGCTTGTCTGGGCAAATAATTGGAATACATAATTCCAAAAATATTTTCAACCTCCAGATTGTATGATTGCCTAAAAAAGCAGAGCACCTAATTATCTTTTACCAAAGTGAGAAAAATGAAGGCAGAATTAAATGAATTATTATGATTTTTTACATAAATTCTGGATTAGAGCTCATTCAACATCCAGAAGTCAGTGAGAAGACATGTTGACTCCCTGATCAGTGGTTGCTGCTGCCTGGTGATGAGCAGCGTGAGGGCAGGGAGCTCGTCTGGAACTGCTAACCACCTCCTTCTCCATTTCTCATTGTATCATGTGGTTTCCCCGTAAATATGTGAAACTGAATTAAAAATGAGACTTAATTTGCATTTGCATAACTAGACCAAAAGAGGTCAGAAAGAGGACACAGTAAAAAAAGGATCTTAACAATAAAAGCTGACTTGCTTTAAAAATAACAATTAATTACTGCTTTTGGACTGCAATAAGAAAACACTGAAAAGCAATACTAAGAAGTTTTTTTTGCCTCTTTTTAGGATCAAGAATGAATCTATTTATCTTTGTTGAGTTCACATTGTAAACAACACATTTTCAGCAAAAATGTGAAAATATATGTCCAGATACATGTCTTCTTTTTTAAAATTAGTTGTGTTGGTGGTCCAGGCACTTAAGCCAAGAGGGCTACGGCTATAAACAATTTTGGGTTTTTTTTCTTTTGGGGTTGTTGCCTGTTTTCTAGGAAGATAATTTAGAGTTCTTTTTTTCCCCACCAAACTTCTTTGGCACTCAACTTCTAGTTACACTTGATTTATGCAACATCACTCATTTTGAGGTACTCTAACTGACTTACTGTTATTTGGTGAGCACCAGGCTTCTGAAGAAAAGGCAATGACTGGTGCCAGAACTAGTTTGCATCTTTACTCTGCTACTTTCCAGCTATGGTTCTTTGAGCAAAAGTACTTAGATTATAGTGAGAATTGAAGAAATAAGTAAGTTACCCAGCACACACAGAGGGTGTTACTTATCCCACTTTTTTCCTACACCCTTCAAGTTCTTCCAAATAATACTGTATGAGGCAGAATAAATAAGCCTGCATATAAAGCTTGAAGTCCAATCTTTTGCAATTTACAATCCAGTCCATCATTTAACAAATAAAACTTTTAAGTGCTCACTAAAGGCCACTGTTGTCCAGATGCTTCCAGACAATCTGCCTTTATGGAGCTTATATTTTATGTGTCCTAATAAAACAGATTATGTATAAGAAAATTACATATAGAATATAGAAGGCAAGAGGTACATGCTATGAAAAAAAGAAAGAGAGAGGAAAAAAATAAATAAATAAACCAGTGTAGAGAGTAAGGGAGAAGAAAGCTATGGGGTAACTTCAAATAGAGTGGTCAAGGAAAGTCTTGCTGAGGAAGTAACATTTAAGCCAAAGCCTTGAAGGATTCACAGAAGATAGCCATATCATAAGCCTTCCAGGATGATGGGATTCCAAGCAGAGCCAACGCATTGCAGAGTTACAGGAAGGTACTCACGTTTGGAGAGGCCTATAGCAAGGTAAGTAATACTGAAAGAGTGAAATGACCGCACAAAAACACCACCATGTCAACAGGAAGAAGAAACTGGAACAGGTAGTGGGGACAGTGCGTACACCAGCAGACGCTGCCAGCCTCAGTTAGGCCTGCCATCTGGTTGCCCAGCAGTTTCACCGGGGACACCTGTGACATAAATGTCAAGATCAGAGCCCAAGCCAGACCTTGAGAAGCAGCGATCAAAACAGATAGAAAAGCTCACTGCCACTCAATGCCTTTAGCCTGAGCACAAAAAGGGATGTTGAAAGCAGGATAGCCATTCCTGACAGCTCAGAAAAATCTAAGCCTGGATGGCCATCTGCAGGGTGGGACCCGAGAACCAAGTTATGGATAGCTATGGGGAGTACGAGGCCAAATTTAGCAGCTAGAAACAGCTCAACGTCAGTAAAGCAGTCAAAGCAAAATGTTGCCTATCCTTGATGCCTAGAAATATTTGCTGCAATTTTAAAAGATTAGAAAAGGGGTATTTTTTGTGGACCAGGATGCAGTTTTAAAATAGACCTGTTAAACGATATAACACCAATTAAAATTAAAACTGTGTAACAGATACTGCTACAAAATTTTTCATTTTTATCTGTAAAAAGTGTGCTGGTATTACATTTGTCTATTCAATCTGTTGGCAGCTATCTTCACTAGCAAATTCCCTGGCTTCTAACCACTCCTAATACATTTTAGAGAGAACAAATAGAGAATTAGCCACTCTGCCCTTAAGTCTTAGGGGCTCCCTCCTTACCTTTTCCCTCCCTCCTGTCTCTCTCTATTTCTTCTTTCATCCCCCTCCCCGCTCCACCCTAACCTTTAAAACAAGGGTAACTTCCATCCTGACCAAAATCATAATGTTGCTGTTGGGATGAATTCTGATTATTTACAATAAACCATTTTTTGAACTTTAAAGCATTATAACATTGTTTATCCTTTTTCTTAATATTATTAAAACATAATTTGCCAGTAGAAATGAATGGAGAAAGAGTTTTTTAAATGAAATGACCTCTTGCATTCTATATTTGAAAGTTTCCCTATATAATTCTATGTATGTGATTTATAAAAGTATGGTTAGAACTCATAAGATGGTTAGATTTTATTTATTTATTTATTTATTTTTAAATTTTTTATTTTTTTTAAATTTTAAAATCTTTAATTCTTACATGCGTTCCCAAATATGAACCCCCCTTCCACCTCCCTCCCCACAACATCTCTCTGGGTCATCCCCATGCACCAGCCCCAAGCAAGCTGCACCCTACGTCAGACATGGACTGGCGATTCAATTCTTACATGACAGTATACATGTTAGAATTCCCATTCTCCCAAATCATCCCACCCTCTTCCTCTCCCTCTGAGTCCAAAAGTCTGGTATACACATCTGTGTCTTTTTTTCCTGTCTTGCATACAGGGTCGTCATTGCCATCTTCCTAAATTCCATATCTATGTGTTAGTATACTGTATTGGTGTTTTTCTTTCTGGCTTACTTCACTCTGTATAATTGGCTCCAGTTTCACCCATCTCATCAGAACTGATTCAAATGAATTCTTTTTAACGGCTGAGTAATACTCCATTGTGTATATGTACCACTGCTTTCTTATCCATTCATCTGCTGATGGACATCTAGGTTGTTTCCATGTCCTGGCTATTATAAACAGTGCTGCGATGAACATTGGGGTACATGTGTCTCTTTCAATTCTGGTTTCCTCGGTGTGTATGCCCAGCAGTAGGATTGCTGGGTCATAAGGCAGTTCTATTTGCAATTTTTTAAGGAATCTCCACACTGTTCTCCATAGTGGCTGTACTAGTTTGCATTCCCACCAACAGTGTAGGAGGGTTCCCTTTTCTCCACACCCTCTCCAGCATTTATTGCTTGCAGATTTTTGGATCGCAGCCATTCTGACTGGTGTGAAGTGGTACCTCATTGTGGTTTTGATTTGCATTTCTCTAATAATGAGTGATGTTGAGCAATTTAAATTTATTTATTTTAATTGGAGGCTAATTACTTTACAATATTGTATTGGTTTTGCTATACATCAACATGAATCCGCCACAGGTGTACACATGCTCCCCATCCTGAAACCCCTCCCACCTTCCTCCCCGTACCCTCTCTCTGGGTCATCCCAGTGCACCAGCCCCGAGCATCCAGTATCCTGCATCGAACCTGGACTGGTGATTCGTTTCTTATATGATACTATACATGTTTCAATGCCATTCTCCCAAATCATCCCACCCTCTCCCTCTCCCACAGAATCCAAAAGACTGTTCTATACATCTGTGTCTCTTTTGCTGTCTCACATACAGGGTTATCGTTAAGACGGTTACATTTTAAAGAGTTCTCTATCCATGCACATAGATGCGCAAGCCCACACATGACAGGTCACATGATTTCCATCCCGCCATACTACTGTAGCAGTTTCACCTGAAAACTAACGCAGGAAGGACAGCAGGTCTGAGAAGGGAAAAGGGCAAAGTGAGGAAAACATACCACCTCCCCCAGTAAAGTGACCATTTGCCTTCTACATACTCATTTCCAGGCTCATATTCATGAATGACATTTCCCATTTGCTTTTCTCACTTCCAATCAGACGAAATATAATGAAATCATTAAAAGCAAGAACTGATCTGTAAAAGCAGCCTCATCACTTGGAAATTATCAAAGGGCAAGAAATGACTCACACTTTTTAAAAAAGTTCAAATCTTGATCACAAATTGCATACTGAAATTTCTTTTGGTTTCTCGTAAAAAAAAAAAAATACAGAGAGACAGAGAGAGAGAGATAGAGAATGGTTTGAGTTCTATTAATACAAAGAAAATGTTCATCCAAATAAAAGAATTTGTAAATTAGAAGACATGATTTATATTCAGAATTAAACCTCTACTTTCTTTATGGCACTGAGAAAAAAATTTCCCCTTGTATTGGCACTATGCTGCTGCTGCTAAGTCACTTCAGTCGTGTCTGACTCTGTGCGACCCCAGAGATGCCAGCCCACTAGGCTTCCCTGTCCCTGGGATTCTCCAGGCAAGAACACTGGAGTGGGTTGCCATTTCCCAATGCTAATTAAAATCATAGGTTTTGTGTTTGGAAGGGGGCCTCCGAAGAGAGCATTTAGTCAGACTACTTCTATTCATTAAGGATTGAACTAAAATCAGAGACAGATGGCTTTGTCTCAGATCTCGGAACAGAGATTTCACAACTTTCCTTGGTTGTCTATTCAACACTTTAATCACCATCTAACTTACTCTTTAGTTATAAGCTCTGTTAATATTAACACTATCCAGACTATTTCCATCAGTGTTTCATTGTATAGAAAGAGAAGCACCATATACAGTCCTGTATGGGATTTATCAAGGTAAAATTGCCAAAACATTTACTTAGCATTCTGTTTATTAACATTGAAAGGATAGTACCTTTTAGTTCAAACAAGATACAGTGACTCAATAAGAACTGTAGTAAAATAAAACCATTAGCTAATAGTAAGCATGATCCTTACAATTCTAAACCTATAGTCTGCTGGTAACTACAAATTGTCACTTGCCGAGTACATTTTGCCACATGCCACTTGGGAGATTGAATCCTGTACTGCTATAGCTGTTGACCTTCAAAAAGCCCTGAGGGGCTTTCAGGGTGGGGAATGAGGCACTTTGTGCTCCAGGAAAACTGGCGGAATAGGTCTTTAGATAGATATTTTCAGGAACTGATATCATGATCCCAATCCTCACATCTCCTCCTTGACATCAGCTCCTCTGAATAGCAGAAAAACTTTGGTAAAAGAAGTGTTGATGGTGCGAACTCCTCTTTCACCAAAACTACATATATTCAGTTCAGTTCAGTTGCTCAGTCGTGTCCAACTCTTTGCGACCCCATGAATCGCAGCACGCCAGGCCTCCCTGTCCATCACCAACTCCCGGAGTTCACTCAGACTCACGTCCATCGAGTCAACGATGCCATCCAGCCATCACATCCTCTATCGTCCCCTTCTTCTCCTGCCCCCAATCCCTCCCAGCATCAGAGTCTTTTCCAATGAGTCAACTCTTCCCATGAGGTGGCTAGAGGACTGGAGTTTCAGCTTTAACATCATTCCTTCCAAAGAAATCCCAGGGCTGATCTCCGTCAGAATGGACTGGTTGGATCTCCTTGCAGTCCAAGGGACTCTCAAGAGTCTTCTCCAACACCACAGCTCAAAAGCATGAATTTTTTGGTGCTCAGCTTTCTTCACAGTCCAACTCTTACATCCATACATGACCACTAGAAAACCATAGCTTTGACTAAAGTAATGTCTCTGCTTTTCAATATGCTACCTAGGTTGGTCATAAATTTCCTTCCAAGGAGTAAGCGTCTTTTAATTTCATGGCTGCAGTCATCATCTGCAGTGATTTAGAAGCCCCCCAAAATAAAGTCAGCCACTGTTTCCCCATCTATATCCCATGAAGAGATGGGACCAGATGCCATGATCTCACTTTCATCAAGAGGCTTCTTAGTTCCTCTTCACTTTCTGCCATAAGGGTGGTGTCATCTGCATATCTGAGGTTATTGATATTTCTTCTGGCAATCTTGATCCCAGGTTGTGCTTCTTCCAGCCCAGCATTTCTCATGATGTACTCTGCATACAAGTTAAAAAAGCAGCCTTGACGTACTCCTTTTCCTATCTGGAACCAGTGTGTTGTTCCATGTCCAGTTCTAACTGTTGTTTCCTGACCTGCATATAGGTTTCTCAAGAGGCAGGTCAGGTGATCTGGTATTCCCATCTCTTTCAGAATTTTCCACAGTTTATTGTGATCCACATAGTCAAAGGCTTTGGCATAGTCACTAAAGCAGAAATAGATGTTTTTCTGGAACTCTCTTGCTTTTTCCATGATCCAGTGGATGTTGGCAATTTGATCTCTGGTTCCTCTGCCTTTTCTAAAACCAGTTTGAACATCAGGAAGTTCACGGTTCACATACTGCTGAACCCTGTCTTGGAGAATTTTGAGCATTACTTTACTAGCATGTGAGATGGTGCAATTGTATGGTAGTTTGAGCATTCTTTGGCATTGCCTTTTTTGGGATTGGAATGAAAACTGACCTTTTCCAGTCCTGTGGCCACTGCTGAGTTTTCCAAATTTGCTGGCATATTGAGTGCAGCATTTTCACAGCATCATCTTTCAGGATTTGAAATAGCTCCACCGGAATTCCATCACCTCCACTAGCTTTGTTCATAGTGATGCTTCCTAAGGCCCACTTGACTTCTCATTCCAGGATGTCTGGCTCTAGGTGAGTGATCATACCATCATGATGATTTTGGTTGTGAAGATCTTTTTTGTACAGTTCTTCTGTGTATTCTTATCATCTCTTCTTAATATCTTTTGCTTCTGTTAGGTCCATACCATTTCTGTCTTTTATCGAGCCCATCTTTGCATGGAATGTTCCTTTGGTATACCTAATTTTCTTGAAGAGATCTCTTTGTTTCCCATTCTGTTGTTTTCCTCATTTCTTTGCATTGATCACTGAGGAAGACTTTCTTATCTCTTCTTGCTATTCTTTGGAACTCTGCATTCAGATGCTTATATCTTTCCTTTTCTCTTTTGCTTTTCACTTCTCTTCTTTTCACAGCTATTTGTAAGGCCTCCCCAGACAGCCGTTTTGCTTTTTTGCATTTCTTTTCCATGGGGATGGTCTTGATCTCTGTCTCCTGTACAATGTCACGAACTTCCATCCATAGTTCATCAGGCACTCTGTCTATCAGATGTAGTCCCTTAAATCTATCTCTCACTTCCACTGTATAATCATAAGGGATTTGATTTAGGTCATACCTGAATGGTCTAGCGGTTTTCCCCACTTTCTTCAATTTAAGTCTGAATTTGGTAATAAGGAGTTCATGATCTGAGCCATAGTCAGCTCCTGGTCTTGTTTTTGCTGACTGTATAGAGCTTCTCCATCTTTGGCTGCAAAGAATATAATCAATCTGATTTCAGTGTTGACCATCTGGTGATGTCCATGTGTAGAGTCTTCTCTTGTGTTGTTGGAAGAGGGTGTTTGCTATGACCAGTGCGTTTTCCTGGCAAAACTCTATTGTTCTTTTCCCTGCTTCATTCCGCATTTGAAGGCCAAATTTGCCTGTTACTCCGGGTTTTTCTTGACTTCCTACTTTTGCATTCCAGTCCCCTATAATGAAAAGGACATCTTTTTGGGGTGTTAGTTCTAAAAGGTCTTGTAGGGCTTCATAGAACCATTCAACTTCAGCTTCTTCAGCATTACTGGTTGCGGCATAGACTTGGATTACTGTGATATTGAATGGTTTGCCTTGGAGATGAACAGAGATCATTCTGTAATTTTTGAGACTGCATCCAAGTACTGCATTTCAGACTGTTTTGTTGACCATGATAGCTACTCATTTCTTCTAAGGGTTTCCTGCCTGCAGTACTAGATATTACGGTCTGACAGAATGTGGTCCACTGGAGAAGGGAATGGCAAACCACTTCAGTATTCTTGCCTCGAGAACACCATGAATGGTATGAAAAGGCAAAAAGATAGGATACTGAAAGAGGAACTCCCCAGGTCAGTAGGTGCCCAATATGCTACTGGAGATCAGTGGAGAAATAACTCCAGAAAGAATGAAAGGATGGAGCCAAGGTGAAAACAGTACCCAGCTGTGGATGTGACTGGTGATAGAAGCAAGCTCCGATGCTGTAAAGAGCAATATTGCATAGGAACCTGGAATGTTAGGTCCATGAATCAAGCAAATTGGAAGTGGTCAAACAGGAGATGGCAAGAGTCAACGTTGACATTCTAGGAATCAGCGAACTAAAATGGGCTGGAATGGGTGAATTTAACTCAGTACATATATTGACCTTCCCCAACTATCCCTTTGAAGCAGTTTCTCAAAACTATTGGAGGTGCTTTCTCCCGGGTTGCAGTCCTCATTTTGCCCCCAATAAAATCCAACTTGCAACTGTGTCACGTTGTGCATCACTTTTTCTGCTGACACTGCTTTTCTGACTATTCTCTTGCCCAAGTTCTTCTGAAGAAAATGTAATGTTAACTTGATTAATCAGCTTTTGAGAAAACATTGTAATTAAAAGCCATAAACACACAGGCTTTTTTTTTTGTTGTTTTAATTAATTTATTTTTAATTGAAGAATAATTGCTTTACAATTTTGTGTTGGTTTCTGCCATAGATCAAACATGAATCAACCATAGGTATACATATGTCCCCTCCCTCTTGAATCTCCTACTTCACTTCACTCCTGTAGTTGTCACAGTGCCCTGGTTTGAGCTCGCTGAGTCATAGAGCCAATTGTCACTGGTTATTCTATATATGGCAGTGTGTACACTTCCATGCTACTCTCTCCATTATCCCACCCTCTCCTTCCTCCCCTGCCATGTCCACAAGTCTGTCTCTATGTCTGTGTCTCCACTGTTACCCTGCAAATAGGATCATCAGCACCATCTTTCTAGATTCCATATATTATGCATTAAAATACAGTATTTGTTTCTTTCTTTCTAACTTACTTCACTCTGTATAATAGGCTCTAGGTTCATCTACCTCATTAGAACTGACTCAACTGCATTCCTTTTTATGGCTGAGTAGTGTTCCATTGCTGGAGAAGGTGATGGCACCCCACTCAGTACTCTTGCCTGGAAAATCCCATGGACAGAGGAGCCTGATAGGCTGCAGTCCATGGGGTCACGAAGAGTCGGACATGACTGAGCGACTTCACTTTCACTTTTCACTTTCATGCACTGGAGAAGGAAATGGCAACCCACTCCAGTGTTCTTGCCTGGAGAATCCCAGGAACGGGGGAGCCTGATGGGCTGCCATCTATGGGGTCACACAGAGTCGGACACGACTGAAGTGACTTAGCAGCAGCAGCAGCAGTGTTCCATTGCATATATATACCACGGTTTCTTTATCCATTCATCTGTTGGACATTTAGGCTGCTTCAATGTCTGAGCAATTGTAAATAGTGCTTCAGTGAACACTGGGGTACATGTGTCTTTTTCAATTATGCTTTCCTCAAAGTATATGCAGTTGTTGGGACATATGGTAGCTTTATTCCTAGTTTTTAAGGGATCTCCACGTTGTCTTTCATAGTGTCTGCATCAATTTACATTCCTACCAACACTGTAAGAGGGTTCCCTTTTCTTCACACCCACTCCAGCATTTATTGTCTGTAGATTTTTTGATGATGGCCATTCTGACCAGTGTGAGAAAACTCAGACTGTTATCATGTTGTAGTTGTCTGTCATTCAGTATAGAACACTTTCTACTTTTTCTTATGATTTCTTTTATTCATAGATTGATTTAAGTGTTGCTAAATTTTTCAAAAAAAAAAGGACTTTTTCTATATAATTTATTGTTATTGGTTTCTAATTTAATTCCATTGTAGCCAAATAACCAAATAGATTGAAACTTACTTTATGGCCCAACGTATAATTTTTGGTGAATGCTCTGAAAGAAAGTGAGAGTGAAGTCGCTCAGTCGTGTCTGACTCTGCAACCCTGTGGACTGTAGCCTACCAGGCTTCTCTGTCCATGGGATTCTCCAGGCAAGAATATTGGAGTAGGTTACCATTTCCTTCTCCAGGAGATCTTCTCAACCCAGGAACTGAAGCCGGGTCTCCCACATTAGAGGCAGATGCTTTAACCTCTAAGCCAATGCTCTATATACACTTAAAAAGAATGTGTATTGGCTGTTTATAATAAGCAGGACATGGAAGCAACCTAGATGTCCATCAGCAGATGAATGGATAAGAAAGCTGTGGTACATATACACATTGGAATATTACTCACCCATAAAAAAAACATTTGAATCAGTTCTAATGAGGTGGATGAAACTGGAGCCTGTTATACAGAGTGAAGTAACTCAGAAAGAAAAACACCAATACAGTATACTAATACATATATATGGAATTTATAAAGATGGTAACAATAACACTATATGTGAGACAGCAAAAGAGACACAGATGTATAGCACAGTCTTTTGGACTCTGTGGGAGGTGAGGGTGGGATGATTTGAGAGAATAGCATTGAAACATGTATATTATGATATGTGACACAGATCACCAGTCCAGGTTTGATGCATGATTCAGGATGCTCAAAGCTGGTGCACTGGGATGACCCAGAGGGATGGGATGAGGAGGGAGGTGGAAGGGGGGTTCAGGATGGGGAACACATGTACACCCATGGCTGATTCATGTCAATGTACGGCAAAAAAAAAAAGAAAGTGTATTGGAATAAAAGGTCAGTATATAGAATATTCTATAAGTAAATTAGAGCCTCATGTTTAATAACTGAGAATACTATTCATCTCCTATATCCTTACAGATTTTCTTTTGTACTGGTTTTATCAACTACTGAAAGAAGATTGTTAAAATCTCTAAAAATAATTGTGCACCTATTTGTGTATTTCTCACTTTAATTCTGTCAATTTTTTTCTTCTTCTGTTTTGGGATGTTTGTCATACACATTATGTCATGATTTTGTCATGAACATTTAAGACTGTTATGTCTTATTACAAATCTGACCTTTTATTCCAATGAAATTACCATTTTTATCTGTCTTAATACTCCTTGTCTTGAAGTCTACTTTATTTGCTATTAATATCGACATTTCATCTTTCTTTGCTCAGTGTTTACATGCTATACCTTTTGTCATTCTTTTACTTTCAATCCATCTGCATTATTATCTTCAAAATGTGTCTCTTATAAATAGCATATCATTGGGTTTTGTGTTTTATCCAGTCTGCTGAGAATCTCAAATGTAATTAAAAAGACCTATATAAGAATGTTCATAGCATCTTTTTCATAATAGTTAAAACTCAGAAACAACTCAAATGTCCATCAATAGGAGAGTGAAAAATAAAGACATATTTATACAATGGAGTATTACTTGACAATGAAATTGTTATGAACTACTTATACATACAACAAAATGGTTGAATCTAAAAACAAAACACTGTGTTGAGTGGAAGAACCCAAGGAAAAAAACACTACATACTTTATGGTTTCACTTATGTGAAAGTTTTTGAGCAGGCAAAACTAAAATATGGTGATAGAAGTCAGAACAGCAGTTGTCTCTGGGGGCAGAAGGAATTTAGCAGGAAAGGACACTGGGGAAATAGAGGTGTTCCACATCTTGATCAAGATGGCGGTTACACAGGAAATACATTTGTCAAGACTCAACCTAATTATGTTTTATTTTATGCAAATTATACTTTAAAGAAAACGTGATAAGCCCAAGCTCTACTGCCTTTCTCCTACTTCCTGTTTTCCAGTAAGTCTGTGATTACATGAAGTAGATTTCAGTAAGCTGAGACAGGCTACCCATCTTTGTTCACTCTCTTGTTGACCCTCTTTCACCTGATAGAGTGTTCCCATCAGGTACCTTCAATTTACTCCCTCTATGTGGTCAAGATAAGAGTATAAGCTCCCTTGCTACGGATTCACACTTTAAAGGGCAGTATGAGCCAATTATGTATCTAAGATAATTAGTTCTAAGATAATTGGGAGTTGGCTTTTTTTGGCCTTTGATCATATCACTATCAATATTCCTTGTCCCCTAGAGAATTCAATGCCTAATTAAGTATTCCAAATAAACACATGGAAATTTAAATGACAGCACTGAGTCCAGTAGCAGCACAAGAAAGCAACATATAAAAACAATACAACTAACAAGTGGATTTGTTTGTGATAAATTTTTAAAAATCTTACAAAATGTTTTTATATATGCTATATTTATCACTTACAATGACCGCAGCAGGTAGCTCAGGGAGGTATGAATAGCTTCATCTTACAGATGAAGAAACTAAGCTTTTAGTCAGCCTATGCTATTGGCCACAGCAAATACATAACAGATGCAAGACTGCAACCTGCATATTTTGACTTACCTCCCCCCACAAGAATTTATTTTATGTCCCTTGCTATTTAAAATAGGTTAAAGTCATTGACTGCTGAAGATAAACAAAAGCTTCTTGGATGAGGTAAAATGTAGGCTCAGCTTTAAAGGTTATACCAGAAGAAGTGGACAATCCTATTGGAAGGGAAAACATAATCAAAGGCCCAGCCCTAAGTATGGTCTGGCTCTAACCTACATGAGAGAACAAGGCAGGTTGGAGAGAGAGCAAATGAAAAGATCTAACTGGACTAGAGTGGATGTTCTTGCCCAGAGCGAATTGCATATCTAATCAGGGAAGGATAATAGAGGTGAGAATGCGAAAAGTGTCACAAAGAATGCCAAAGGTCAAGAGGTGGCTTCAAGATGGTGAAGGAATAAGACTGAGAGACCACCTTCTCCCCTATAAAAACATCAAAAAATCATCTGTGTGTGGAATAATTCCCACTGAACACTGGCAGAGGACCCAGACGTCCAGAAAGGCAAATTAATCTCCTCAGAATGAGGTACAGCAAAAGATAAAAATGGAGACAAAGGGTTTCATGATGGGTACTCCTGTCCCAGGGAGGGAGTCCTGAAGGAGAAGTTTCCACACAATAGGAAACCCTGTCACAGGTGAGGTAAGGGGGGAACTTTGGATCCTCAGAAGGAAGCTCAACAAGGCAAAACAGAGAAAACTCACTACAGAGATCAGGCCAAACAGCAATTCCCAGCTAAGAAGGGGCTCACAGGCTTGTGTTCACCTGCAGTAAGTGAGGGCTGGGTGCGGAGACTCGGGCTTTGGGGCCCAGTCCTCAGGGAGAGGACTGGGGCTAACTGCTGTGAAGATACTCTAAGGGGGCTAAAGTAACACAGCAGAGACAGAACAGGAAAAACCCTGGGACCACCAGAGAAACAAGAGTATTCCTGCTTGAAGGCTCTAACTCTTTGTGCTAACTCCAGGCATTCACAAGACAAAGGACCATGCCCTAGAAAATCGAAGCGGGGCAATTCAGCTGCAGTCTACCGTACCAGAAATGGCAAATTCCACCGATCTGTGAGTGGCTGCAAATGGCTACCCACATCTTCCTGGGATCCTGAGCAGCTCAGCTCTGCCAAAGGTGTCACAACCTGGGTTCAACTCCTCTGGGGGCGTGCACAACCTGCTTCAGGCTGTGGGAACCCCTATGTGGCCCAGCCGTGGTCAGCACTCCCCACAAACCCTGCCGGCATTTGCAGTATCCCTTCCTCTCCACAGCGCAACTGAGCAAGTGAGACTGAATAAGCAGCCACTTTCCCTCCCCCGTGACAGGGCAGAGATCAGACACCGGAGAGAGATCTACAAGCAGAGGTAGGACCAAAACCAAAGCAAAAGCACGAGCAAAGGAAAGGGCTACATGTGCACAGTTTCAATAACCTGAGACTGTGTCCCTTATGGAAAACAGCAGACTGCAAGAGCAAGTACAAACTGGAACAAGGGAAGATCTCAGTCTGAACTGACTCCACTGTGCCCGCAACAGGCCTAAAGACCTTCCTAGGTATACTGCAGGACCTTCCGAGTACACAAATTGACAGGAGCAGGAAGATGGAGGAATCACTAGGTCTTTCCTCTCACTATCATTCTCTATATATTTCTCATCCCCTATTTTTTTCCCTTTTTATTCTCATATTGTCCTAATATGGTTCTTTCTTATTCCTTTAATTTCTATTTTTATAACCTGCTTTTCTGTGTGTGTGTTCAGTTGCTCAGTCATGTCCAACTCTTTGCGACCCCATGGACTGTGGCCTGCCAGGCTCCTCCATCTATGGGAAGTCTTGGCGCTACTGTAAGAAGTCAGGCCTGAACCCTAGAGGCAGGAGACTCAGCTCCAGGACTCTGGACCATTAGAGAACTTCCGACCCCACCGAACATTAACAGATGTGAACATGCCCAAAGGCCTCCATCTTAATATCGAGACCAAGCTCTACTCAAGAGCCAGCAAGCTACAGTGCAGGACATGCATGCGTGCTTGCATGCAAGGTTGCTCCAGTCGTGTCCGACTCTTTGTGACCCATGGACTATAGTCTGTCAGGCTCCTCTGTAAATGGGATTCTCCAGGCATGAATACTGGAGTGTTTGCCATTTCCTTCTCCAGGGGCTCTTCCCCACCCAGGGATCAAAGCCACAACCCTTATGTCTCCTGCGCTGGCAGGCGGATCTTTACCACTAATACTACCAGCGCAAGACACCCCACACCAATGCTTCACAAGACAGGAGCACAGCCTTGCACATTAACAGGCAGGCACCTCAAAGCCATACCGAGCCCACAGATACCCCAGAACACACTACTAAACACAGCACTGCCCTCCCGAGAGACTAGATTCAGCTCCATCCACCACAACACAGGCACAAGTACCCTCCCTCCGTCAGCCAGGAAGTCTTCACGAGGCACTGGTCTAACCTCACCCACGGTAGGCAGACTCCCCAACTAAGAGGAACTATGACCTTCTGCCTACAGAAAGGTGACCCCAAAGTCAGTAAATTAAACAAAATGAAAAGACAGAGAAATATGCAACAGATGAAGGAACATGGTAAAACCCCACAAGACCAGACAAATGAGAAGGAACTAGTTGTGTAACTGAAAGAGAATTCAGAGTAATAATAGTAAAGATGATCCAAAATCATGAAAACAAAATAGAGGCATGGATAAATAGACTAGAGGCACAGAATGAGAAGGTGCAAGAAATGTTTAACAGGGACCTAGAAAAATTAAAGAATATACAATCAACAATGAAATAACTGAGATTAAAAATACACTGGAGGGAATAAACAGTAGGGTAACTGATGCAGAAGAACGGATACGTGACCTGAAAGATAGAGTGATGGAAATAACTGAAGCAGAGTGGAATAAAGAAAAAAGAAGAAAAAGAAATGAAGACAGCCTCAGAGACCTTTGGGACAACATTAAGTGCCCCAACATTTTACTCATTTGCCCCAGAAAAAGAAGACAAAAGGAAAGGGTATGATAAAATATTTGAGGAGATTACAGTCCCTAAAAAGGGAAAGCAAACAGCTGCAAAAGTCCATGACATCAAGAGAGTCTCATACAGGATAAATCCAAGGAGAAACACATCAAAGCACATATTATTCAAACTAATAAAAATTAAACACAAAGAACAAATATTAAAAGCAGCAAGGGAAAGGCAACAAATAATATACAAGGGGATCCCCATAATGCTAACATCTGATCTTTCAACAGAAACTCTGCAGGAGAGAAGGGAATGGAAGGATACATTTAAGTGATAAAAGAGAAAAGTCCACAGGCAAGATTATGCTATCCATTAAGGATCTCATTCAGATTCAAAGGAGAAGTCAAAAGCTTTACAGACAAGCAAAAGGTAAGAGAATTCAGCACCACCAAACCAGCTCTTCAACAAATGCTGAAGGAACTTCTCCAGACAGGACACACAGAACTAAAAGGCCTATAAAACTTAGCTCAAACAATAAAGTAAAAGGTAACAGGATCATACTTATCAATAATTACCTTCTCTGTAAATGAGTTAACTGCTCCAACCAAAAGACACAGAGTGGCTGAGTGGATACAAAAACAAGTCCCCTATATATGCTGTCTACAAGAGACACACCTCAGACCTCAGGGACACACACAGACTGAAAGTGAAGGTCTGGAAAAAGATATTCCATGCAAATGGAAATCAAAAGAAAGCAGGAGTAGCAGTAGTCATACCAGATAAAATAGACTTTAAAATAAAGATAGTTACAAGAGAGAAAGAAGGACACTAAATAATGATCATGGGATCAACCAAAAAGAAAATATAACAATTAAAAATAGATATGCACCCAACACAGTAGTGCCTCCATACATATAGCAATTGCTAACAACTATTAAAGGGGATCTCCTCACGGCCACTACTCCTGACCTTGGATGTGGGGTATATCCTCTTGGCTGCAGCTCCTGACCTTGGACATAGGTTATCTAACCTCAGCCGCTCCAGTGCATAAGCATAGCTGCTGCACCAGCACCCATGCAGCCACTGGCCAGCGCCAGCTTTGGAGCAGCCAGGAAGAAATACCTCACGTCCAGAGCAAGAGAAACCCAGTAAGATGGTAGGCACTGAGGGAGGGCATCAGAGGGCAGACAGACTGAAACCATAATCACAGAAAACTAGCCAATCATGATCACATGAACCTCAGCCTTGTCTAACTCAATGAAACAGCCATGTTGTGTGGGGCCACCCAAGATGGATGGGTCATGGTGGAGAGTTCTGACAAAATGTGGTCCACTGGAGAAGAGAATGGCAAACCACTTCAGTATTCCTGTCTTGAGAACCCCATGAACAGCATGAAAAGGCAAAAAGAGAGGACACTGAAAGATGAACTCCCGAGGTTGATAGGTCCCCAATATGCTACTGGAGATCAGTGGAGAAATAACTCCAGAAAAAATGAAGGGATGGAGCCAAAGCAAAAACAACACCCACCAGTGGATGGGACTGGTGATAGAAGCAAGGTCCAATGCTATATAGAGCAATATTGCACAGGAACCTAGAATGTTAGGTCCATGAATCAAGGCAAATTGAAAGTGGTCAAACAGGAGGTGGCAAGAGTGAACGTCAACATTTTAGGAATCAGCGAAGTAAAATGGACTGGAATGGGTGAATTTAACTCAGATGGGCAGGAATTACTACTATGGGCAGGAATCCCTTAGAAGAAATGGAGTAGCCTCATAGTCAACAAAAAAGTCTGAAATGCAGTCCTTGGATGGAATCTCAAAAACGACAGAATGATCTCTGTTCGTTTCCAAGGCAAACCATTCAATATCATGGTAATTCAAGTTTATGCCCCAACCAGTAATGCTGAAGAAGCTGAAATTGAACGCTTCTATGAAGATCTACAAGACCTTCGAGAACTAACACTCAAAAGAGATGTCCTTTTCATTATAGGGGACTGGAATGCAAAAGTAGGAAGTCAAGAAATACCTGGAGTAACAGGCAATTTTGGCCTTCGAGCACAGAATGAAGCAGGGCAAAGACTAATAGAGTTTTGCCAAGAAAACGCACTGGTCATAGCAAACACCCTCTTCCAACAATGCAAGAGAAGACCCTACACATGGACATCACCAGATGGCCAACAACGAAATCAGACTGATTATATTCTTTGCAGCCAAAGATGGAGAAACTCTATACAGTCAGCAAAAATAAGACTGGGAGCTGACTGTGGCTCAGATCATGAAATCCTTATTGCCAAATTCGGACTTAAATTGAAGAAAGTAGGGAAAACTGCTAGACCATTCAAGTATGACCTAAATCAAATCCCTTATGATTATACAGTGGAAGTGAGAAGTAGATTTAAGGGCCTAGATCTGATAGACAGAGTGCCTGATGAACTATGGAATGAGGTTCGTGACATTGTACAGAGGACAGGGATCAAGACCATCCCCAAGAAAAATAAATGCAAAAAAGCAAAATGGTTGTCTGAGGAGGCCTTACAAATAGCTGTGAAAAGAAGAGAAGCCAAAAGCAAAGGAGAAAAGGAAAGATATACCCATTTGAATGCAGAGTTCCAAAGAATAGCAAGGAGAGATAAAAAAGCTTTCCTCAGTGATCAGTGCAAAGAAATAGAGGAAAACAACAGAATGGGAAAGACTAGAGATCTCTTCAAGAAAATTAGAGATACCAAGGGAACATTTCATGCAAAGATGGGCTCGATAAAGGACAGAAATGGTATGGACCTAACAGAAGCAGAAGATATTAAGAAGAGGTGGCAAGAATATGCAGAAGAATTGTCCAAAAAAGATCTTCACAACCAAGATAATCACGATGGTGTGATCACTCACCTAGAGCCAGACATCCTGGAATGTGAAGTCAAGAGGGCCTTAGGAAGTATCACTACAAACAAAGCTAGTGGAGGTGAGAGAATTCCAGCTGAGCTATTTCAAATCCTGAAAGATGATGCTGTGAAAGTGCTGAACTCAATATGCCAGCAAATTTGGAAAGCTCAGCAGTGGCCACAGGACTAGAAAAGGTCAGTTTTCATTTCAATACCAAAGAAAGGTAATGCCAAAGACTGTTTATACTACCGTACAATTGCACTCATCTCACATGCTAGTAAAGTAATGCTCAAAATTCTCCTAGCCAGGCTTCAGCAATACATGAACTGTGAACTTCCAGATGTTCAAGCTGGTTTTAGAAAAGGCAGAGGAACCAGAGATCAAATTGCCAACATCTGCTGAATCATCAAAAAAAAGAGAAAGTTCCAGAGAAACATCTATTTCTGTTTATTGAGTATCCAAAGCCTTTGATGTGTGGATCACAATAAACTGTGTAAAATTCTGAAAGAGATGGGAATATCAGACCACCTGACCTGCTTCTTGAGAAATCTGTATGCAGGTCAGGAAGCAACAGTTAGAACTGGACATGGAACAACAGACTGGTTCCAAATAGGAAAAGGAGTACGTCAAGGCTGTATATTGTCACCTTGCTTATTTAACTTCTATGCAGAGTACATCATGAGAAATGCTGGGCTGGATGAAGCACAAGCTGGAATCAAGATTGCCGGGAGAAATATCAATAACCTCAGATATGCAGATGACACCACCCTTATGGCAGAAAGTGAAGAGGAACTAAAGAGCCTCTTGACAAAAGTGAAACAGGAGAGTGAGAAAGTTGGCCTAAACCTCAACATTCAGAAAACTAAGATCATGGCATCCGGTCCCATCACTTCATAGCAAATAGATGGAGAAACCATGGAAACATTGACAGACTATATTTTGGGGGGCTCCAAAATCACTGCAGATGGTGAGTGCAGCCATGAAATTAAGACACTTACTCCTTGGAAGGAAAGTTATGACCAACCTAGACAGCATATTCAAATCCAGAGACATTATTTTGCCAACAAAGGCCTGTCTAGTCAAGGCTATGGTTTTTCCAGTAGTCATCTATGAATGTGAGAGTTGGACTATTGAGAAAGCTGAGTGCTGAAGAATTGATGCTTTTGAACTGCGTTGTTTGAGAAGACTCCGAGAGTCCCTTAGATTGCAAGGAGATCCAACCAGTCCATCCTAAAGGAGATCAGTCCTAGGTGTTCATTGGAAGGACTGATGTTGAAGCTGAAACTCCAATACTTTGGCCACATGATGTGAAGAGCTGCCTCATTTGAAAAGACCCTAATGCTTGGAAAGATTGAGGACAGGAGAAGAAGGGGACAACAGAGGATGTGATGGATGGATGGCATCACTGACACAATGGACATGAGTTTTGTAGACTCCAGGAGTTGGTGATGGACAGGAAGTCCTGGTGTGCTGCAGTTCACGGGGTCACAAAGAGTTGGACAAATCTGACTGGCTAAACTGAACTGAACTGATTAAAAGGGAAGTTGACAGTAACATAGTCATAGTATGTGTGTGGGGGGGTCTTTAATACACCACTCACACCAATGGAGAGATCATTCAGACAGAAAATTAATAAGGAGACACAAGCTTTATGATACATTGGACCAGTTGGACCTAATTGATACCTACAGGGAATTTCATCCAAAAACAGTAGATTTCACTTTTTCTCAAGTGCACATGAAATATTCTCCAGGATAGATCACATTTTGGGCCATAAATCAAGCCTTAGTAAATTTTTTAAAAATTGAAATCATTTAAAGTATCTTTTCTGACCACAATGCTATAAGATTAGATATATACTATATGGGAAACAAAAAAAACCCCATAACACAAATACATGGAGGCTAAACAATATACACTTCCGAATAACCAATAGATTACTGAAGAAATCAAAAAATGCCTAGAAATAAATGACAGTGAAAACATGACAACTCAAAACCTAGGATGCAGTAAAAGCCGTGCCAAGAGGGAAGTTTATAGCTATGAAAGCCTACCTCAGAAAACAGGAGAGACATAAAATAAACAACCTAATCTTATACCTAAAGCAACCAGAAAATGAAGAATAAAAACATCCCACAGTTATAGAAGGAAAGAAATCATTTAGATCATAGCAGAAATAAATGAAAAAGAATGACAGAAACTACAGGAAAGATAAATAAAGCTAAACGTTGTTTTGTTGAGAAGATAAACAATACTCTAAACTGTTAGCCAGAATCATCAAAAAAAAAAAAAAAAAGGCGGGGGGGTGGAGAAGAAGTCTCAAATCAATAAAATTAGGAAAAGGGAGAAGTTACAATAGAGAGCACAGAAATACAAAGGATCATATGAGGCTACTATGAGCAACTGTATACCAATAAAATGAACAACTTGGAAGAAAAGGAGAAACTCTTAGAAAAGTACAGTCTTCCAAAACTCAACCAGGCAGAAATAGAAAATATGAACAGATCAATCACAAGCACAGAAATTGAAAATTTTAATAAAAAATTCTTCTTACAAACAAAAGCCAGGGTAGAAGGCTTCACAGGTGGATTCTACCAAAATTTCAGAGAGCTTACACCTATCCTACTCAAGCTTTTCCAGAAAACTGCAGTAGAAGCGAAACTCCCAAACTCATTCTATGAAACCACCAATCACTCTAATACCAAAACCAGACAAAGGTGCCACAAAAAAAGAAAATTACAGACCAGTTTCACTGATGAATATAGATACAAGAATCCTCAACAAAATTCTAGCAAACAGAATCCAACAACACATTAAAAAAATCATACATGCCTCAACATAATAGAGGCCATATATGACAAAGCCACAGCAAATATTATTCTAAATGGTGAAAAACTAAGGTCATTTCCTCTAAAATCAGGAACAAGACAAGGGTGCCCAGTCTTACCACTATTATTCAACAGTTTTGGAAGTCTTAGCCACAGTAATCACAGTAAACAGAAGAAAGAGAAATAAAAGAAATCCAGATTGGAAAAAAAGAAGTGAAACTCTGTGTTTGTAGATGACTTGATTCTTTACATAGAAAGCTCAAAAGATGCCACCAGAAAATTACTAGTACTAATCAATGAATACAGTAAAGTTGCATGATACAAAATTAATACACAGAAATCCCTAGCATTCCTATACACTAACAATGAAAAATCAGAAAGAGAAACTAAGGAAACAATCTCACTCACCATTGCAACAAAAAGAATAAAATACTTCCCGAATAAATTTACCTAAAGAGACAAAAGACCTGTATGCAGAAAACTGCAAGATATTGATGAAAAACCTTAAACACAACACAAACAGATAGAGGATATACTATGTTCCTGGACTGGAAAAATCAGTGTTATGAAAATGACTATATTACCCAAAGCAATCTATAGCTTCAATGAAATCCTTATCAAACTACCAGTGGTATTTTTCACAGAACTAGAATAAATAATTTCACTATTTGTATGGAGACACAAGAGCTTGGATAGCCAAAGCCATCTTGAGAAAAAAGAATGGAGCTGGAGGAATTAACCCTCCTGACTTCAGACTATAATACAAAGCTATAGTCATCAATACAGTGTAGATTGGCATAAAAACAGAAATATAGACCAATGGAACAAGATAGAAAGTCTGGAGATAAACCCATGCACCTATAGGCACCTTATTTTTAACAAAGGGGGCAAAAATACACAATGGCGAAAAGACAGCCTTTTCAACAGGTAGTGCTGGTAAAATTGGGCAGCTACGTGTGAAAGAATTCAATTAGAACACTTCCTAACTCCTTCCACAAAAGTAAACTCAAAATGGATTAAAGACGTACTTGTAAGATCAGAAACTATAAAAATTTTAGAGGATAAAACAGGTAGAACACTCTTTGACACAAATCACAAGATCCTCTGTGATCCACCTCCTAGATTAATGGAAATAAACTTAATGGGACCTAATTAAGCTTAAAAAATTTTGCACAACAAAGGGAACTAAGCAAGGTAAAAAGATAGCCTTCAGAATGGGAGAGAATAATAGCAAATGAAACAACTGACAAAAGATTAATCTCCAAAATATACAAGCAGTCATGCAGCTCAGTATCTGAAAAACAAATAACCCATCAAAAAGTGGGCAGAACTAAACAGACATTTCTCCAAAGATGACATAAAGATGGGTAATAAACACATGGAAAGATGTTTAACATCACTCATTATTAGAGAAATGCAAATCAAAACAACAGTGAAGTAGCATTTCACACTGGTTAGAATGCCACTGTCAAAAAGTCTACAAACAATAAACGCTGGAGAGGGTGTAGAGAAAAGGGAACCAGCTTGCACTGTTGGTGGGAAAGGAAACTGACACAGCCACTATGGATAGCAGTATGGAGATTCCTTAAAAAACTAGGAGATTCCTTAAGAGTTATCATATAACCCAGTAATCCTACTACTGGGCATATACCCCCAGGAATCCACAATAAAAAAATACATACATGTATCCCAATGTTCATTGCAGCACTATTTACAATTGCTAGGACATGGAAGCAACTTAGATGCCCATCAACAGATGAATGGATAAAGAAACTGTGGTACATAGACACAATGGAACATAATTCAGCTATAAAATGGAACGCATTTGAATCAGTTCTAATGAGGCAGATGAACCTAGAGACTATTATACAGAGTAAAGTAAGTCAGAAAGGGAAAGAGAAATATTATACATTAACCCATATATGAATCTAGAAAGATAGTACTAATGATCCTATTTGCAAGGCAGCAAAGGAGACACAAAATAAAGAACAGACTTATGGGCACAATGGGGGAGGAAGACAGTGGGATGACTTGAGAGAGTAGTATTAAAACATATACATTACCATACGTAAAATAGATAGCTGGTGGGAATTTGCTGTATGATGCAGGAAACACAAACTTGGTGCTCCTTGACAACTAAAGGGTTGGGATGGGTAGGGAGGTGGCAGGGCAGTTTAGGAGGAGTGGGATGTATGTATATCTTTGGCTGATTCACAGTGATGTACGGCAGAAACCATCACAATATTGTAATTATTCTCCAATTAAAAATAAAATTAAATTTTAAAAAATGCCAAAAGTCAGTGTAATTTGCTGAAGCCATTAAGAAGGAAAATGAAATATTAAGGGGAAAAGTGTCTATTATAAAATATCTTAAATATTGTAAAATATTAGTACATATTTAAGATTACAATTTTAGTATGGTAGTGAGAGTGGATAAGCAACAATTAGGTTATAAAGATGAGTTTACCAGGTGGCTCAGTGGTAAAGAACCTGCATGCCAATGCAGGAGATGCAAGTTTGATAACTGCCTTGGGAAGATTCCCTGGGGGAGGAAAGGCTCCCCACTCCAGCATTCTTGCTTGGAAAATTCCAGACAAAGGAGCCTGGTGAGCCACAATCCATGGGGTTGCAAAGAATTGGACACAACCGAGATACCGAGCATGCGTGCACATGTTATAAAGAAATAAAGAAATTTAGTACGCAAAACTTGTTTAAGAAATTCACTTTCAAGGGAAGAAAAACCAAACCAAAGAGTTCCTTTTTCAGTGTAAGAAAGAGCTATACTTGCTCAAAGGCACAACAAAAGGAGTTAATGAAGATAGGAAATTAAAGATATTGAGAGAGTACTTGCTTACGGGGAATTTCTCTTGAAATATGAGGTAGAACAGGGTCAAGAACAAAGAAGTCATTAAGCTTTGAAATCAAGAAAAATAACATTAAGTATGGGACAAAATCAGAGTAAATGGATAGAAATACGATTAAATTAAGGTTCACAATGGAGAAGATCAAATTCATCTGAGCACCTTAATCTTTTGAGTAAAGTCCTATGCAGATACTGATCTTTAAAAAAGAAGAAGAAGAAGAAAAGACTTGGATTGGAAAACTCAGGAAAGAATTATTTTGCTGTTCAGGTGCTCAGTTTTGTCCTACTCTTTGTGACCCCATGGACTGCAGCACACCAAGCTTCCCTGCCTTCACCATCTCCTGGAGCTTGCTCAAATCCATTTCCATTGAGGTGGTGATGCATCCTCTGTTGTCTCCTTTTCCTGCCTTCAATCTTTCCCAGCATCAGGGTCTTTTCTAATGAGATGGCTCTTCGCACCAGTGGCCAAATTATTGGCGTTTCAGCTTCAACATCAGTCCCTCCAATGAATATTCAGGGCTGATTTCCTTTAGGATGGACTGGTTGGATCTCCTTGCAGTCCAAGGGACTCTCAAGAGTCTTCTCCAACACCACAGCTCAAAAAGCATCAATTCTTCGGTGCTCAGCTTTCTTTATAGTCCAACTCTCACATCCGTACATGATTACTGGGAAAACCATAGCTTTGATTGATGGACCTGTCTCAGCAAAGTAATGTCTCTTCTTTTTAATATGATGTCTAGGTTCTTCATGAACTCCTTATTGCAAAATTCAGACTTAAAGAAAGTAGGGAAAACCATTAGGCCATTCACGTATGATCCTAATCAAATCCCTGACGATTATACAGGGGAAGTGACAAATAGATTCAAGGGATTAGATCTGATAGACAGAGTGCCTGAATGACTATGGACATAGGAAAGAATAATAGATCATATGTGAAGTGAAGTCTCTCAGTCGTGTCCGACTCTTTGCGACCTCATAGACTGGGGCTAGGCAATAGTACTGGAGTGGATTGCCATTTCCTTCTCCAGGGGATCTTCCCAACCCAGGGCTCGAACCCGGGTCTCCCGCATTGTAGACAGATGCTTTACCGTCTGAGCCACCATCATATAATTAATTAATTAATTATCACTGATAAGCAGATTTCCAGTTGTTTGTAAAAGAAATAAGATATTACAATTTTTTTCACTTGGAATATTTTTCATTAATTATCAGTTAAAAAATAGAGGCTATTCCTTTTGAGAGATAACTATAGTACTTTTCATTGCACAGATTAAACAATACTCAAATAAATAGTAATAGTAAATTACTGTTTATTGCAAATCAACACTTGAGTGAGACAGAAAGATCATCCCCTTTGTCTTCTTCAAACAATTAAAACATTCAACATTATATGTAGTGATGTAGAATGATAAAGTTATAAATGATCAAGCACGTGAGGAAGGTATGCAAGGAGGTACTGGAAGACAGCAATATTCTCTATTAAGGATAATTTGCAAAAACAACAGCTAAAAGTCTGTATGAGCATGCTCCAAATCACTCTCACCTCATAAAGATACCCCTACTTGAGGTAATTCAGCATATTTTATTTTTGGAAATGATACAAAATCAATAGGACAGAAAGAGTTAGTAGGACAAAGTCAAGGATAAGTCCTTTACAGCACACTGTCTACCTACTGCATACATTATGTCTTCCTACTATTTCAGACCTGGAGTGAGAGGACCTTCTTGTTTTCTAAAGAAGGAAATAGTCTTGTCAACCTCTAGCTCTAATTTTTTAAATATGTCATCATCAATGGTTCTAATAATGTGAACTAGAACAATTATGTAGCTTTGCAGAGATGTAGTCCATTTTTTTTCATTTTAATGGTAATAAAATTGAAGCTTATATTAATCGAATTTAAGAGTATAGATAGTATCAGATCTGTGATCAGAATTCTGTTTTTCTAACTTCCAGTCCAGTCTTCTTTTCACTAGTAATGATTTGTTATCTCTAAAGAAACTGTGAGATTTAAAAAAAAAAAAATAGAGAGAGAGAGAAGAAACAAAAGTTATTTGAGCTGAAAATAAAAATGGGACTTTATTATCTATTAAGTAAACAAAACTACCTATTTATTCAAGTCAGTCAATACTTCTGTTAAATCTCTTTCCTTTATTCATGGATAATCTTAGGATTTGAAGGCATTTACTTTTGGATGAAACAGTCTCTCAGTCACAGACATGGAATTCCTCTCCTTTCAATGCACCACCCTCTCAACTGCCAGATGCAAGTGAAAAGAGCACTGCACATTCTGAAATGAGTTGGGGAGGGAGAATGTGCATCGTTGCTGGAAACTAGGAAGGCAGATCTGCACATGCTGTAAGTGTCTTTCCAGATATAGATCAGCAGCAGCAGACTGAAAGAAAACCAAACATATGCAGAACTGCGGGCATAAGGAAGATCAGTTTTTACTCAGAAATAAATGAAAGATGTGCCCATAGAATAGCATAATCACTGCTGGAGCCTGTGACAAATGTTGGAAGAAGAGTATGTTTTGCAGCAGTCATAGAACACTGCAGATTTCACCAATATTTCTAGGATGTTCACTAGATGGCAAAGTCCATGTGTAGCCTACAATATGTACAGACAGCCATGTCAAGTAAAGAACAGGAATACTGCTCTCCGTGAAGACAACTGAATTCAGGAAATGCCTTACTTCCCAAGATTTGATTCTGGCTGCCAAACCTACCAGTTCCTGCTGTGATTAGCTCTTATTTTCCTTCGGCACAGGACCTTTCAAATGGCAAAGTTATAACAACTGGGAATTTAAATCTTTGTCTTCTGCCTAAAAGATCTCCAGACAATTACAGGAAATCAACAATACTTGACAGAATCATCACAAATCCATTATTTACAGCATAGAATTTTTTCTGGAAGGGCGAATGAACAGAGAAAAATGACCAGACATATGATTGTTCAAAATAAGGTGTATGTTGGTAATAATCGACTGAGATGCCTCCTTACGAAACAAAATTACTACAAAACAAGACATGCTACTGTTGAAATATACTCTAATTAAGAGGACAGCTTAAATATGAAAGAAAAGCTGACAGTAAGAGAGTCCAGCTGGAGACTGCAAGGATACTTCTGTGCAAGTATGCTTGGTCACTTCAGTCGTTCCAACTCTTTGCGACCCTATAAACTGTAACCTGCCAGGCTCCTCTGTCCATGGGATTCTCCAGGCAAGAATACTGGAGTGGGTTGCCTGCCCTCCTTTGGAGGATCTTCCCAGCCCAGGGATCAAACCCATTTCTCCTGCGCCTCCTGCACTGTAGGTGGCTTCTTCACCCACTAGCCACCTGGGAAGCCCAAAGAATAGTTCCCAAAACAGCTGAATTCATAAGTACAATACAAACAATAAAAAGTAGATGTGAAAATGCTGGAAGTTAAATACACTAAATAAAACAGAAGGCAAACTCAAGACAATCTGGAAAAGACAATCTCTTTCCAGAGATTAAAGAGGGAAGAGAAATGAGATAGAAATCATTACTAAAAATATAAAAAATGTATGAGGCAAAAGCCAAGAAAATACTATAATTAAAACTAGCAATTCAGAAGGAAAACTAAAGCAAACATGATAGTTTCAACAATTTCTAATCTACAGAAAGAATGAAATCTTTGTATCAAAAAGACTCTGTACATCAAAAGGGACCAGCAAAGTGAAGTGAAAGTTACTCACTTGTGTTTGACTCTTTGTGACCCCGTGGACTATACAGTCCTTGAAATTCTCCAGGCCAGAATACTGGACTGGGTAGCCTTGCCCTTCTTCAGGGGATCTTCTCAACCTAGGGATCGAACCCAGGTCTCTTACATTGCAGACAGATTCTTTACCAGCTGAGCCACAAGGGAAACCCAAGAATACTGGAGTGAGTAGCCTATCCTTTCTCCAGCGGATCTTCCCGACCCAGAAATTGAACGGGAGTCTCCTGCATTGCAGGAGGATTCTTTACCAACTGAGCTATCAGGGAAGCCCACATCAATGAAAACAAACTGAAACTCAGACATATTCTGTTAGGCTAGAGAGGGGAATAGATGAAGATATAACTCTTTTAATTATGTGAAATTAAAAAATGATTCATTTCCAAGAAAAATAGTTGTATACCAAATGAAATGTCTACCATTTTTTGGGCTCCAAAATCACTGCAGATGGTGATTGCAGCCACGAAATTAAAAGACACTTACTCCATGGAAGGAAAGTTATGATCAACCTAGATAGCATATTGAAAAGCAAAGATATTACTTTGCCGACTAAGGTCCATCTAGTCAAGGCTATGGTTTTTCCCGCGGTCATGTATGGATGTGAGAGTTGGACTGTGAAGAAGGCTGAGCACTGAAGAATTGATGCTTTTGAACTGTGGTGTTGGAGAAGACTCTTGAGAGTCCCTTGGACTGCAAGGAGATCCAACCAGTCCCTTCTGAAGGAGATCAGCCCTGGGATTTCTTTGGAAGGAATGATGCTAAAGCTGAAACTCTAGTACTTTGGCCACCTCATGCGAAGAGTTGACTCACTGGAAAAGACTCTGATGCTGGGAGGGATTGGGGGCAGGAGGAGAAGGGGACGACAGAGGATGAGATGGCTGGATGGCATCACTGACTCGATGGACATGAGTCTGAGTGAACTCTGGGAGTTGGTGATGGACAGGGAGGCCTGGCGTGCTGCGATTCATGGGGTCGCAGAGTCAGACATGACTTAGCGACTGAACTGAACTGAACCAATTGAAAGTGTTATTACCCTATGAAGGCATTGGAGAAACAGTCTCACACAACAAGAGGTAAGAAAATATATATCAGCATGTATCTTTCATAAAAAGATGATTTTAAGATATACTTTGGCTCTACAGAAGATGATGAGGAAAAAATGGTGAAATTGTATATAAAAGAACTCTCAGGACATAGAGTTAAACTATAGAGCAATATGTAAATCACTGTTGTCAAGACGGTTGTAAAACAATAGACTTTTTAAGAAATTTATATAAATTTTTATAAAATTCCAGATTACCTTTCAAAACACTAGGGAATAGCTGGAAAGTGAAGGAAAAATTAATATTTTCATCTTATAAGGGGATAGCTAATAGATACTGTTTCATTTATGATGGTGACAATTTCTTTTAAAATTATGGAATAAAATGAGGCTATAAATGTAATCCAAAAACGAGAAAAAATAGTGAGAGAAAAAAGGAAAGCTAAAAATGATAGTTGATACAGTCCAGGAAAAATCAGGAAAAACACTAGGAATAAAAGTAGAAATGACAAGTTATCAGAAAAAACAGAAAGGCCAAATATACCTAAAATTTATGATAATAGATTGTGATTTGGTTTATTCACATTAAATAACAAAAAATATCAAATTAGATCACAAAGTAAAAGCTGAACAGATGCTGTTTATTTAAAAGAAGCATAGAAAAAATTGCCAAAATTAAAAATAAAAAATGGGCAAAAATATAACAGGCAAATACAAACAAAAATGTAGGTTTTTACACTGTTACTAGAGACAAAATATATGTCAAGGCAAAAATAATAAATGGATAAATAATGTAATTTTATATTTATAAAGGTAAATCTTCCAATAAAGTTATACTAGTCATCAATTTGTAAAGTGAATAGTAGTACATTGTTATGCAAAACTTAGAAAGTCAACATAAATCAACACAATTGTTGAAGACATCATTTCTCTCAGTTTTTGAGAGATCAAGTATAAGAGTAAGATAGAAGCATTGAAGGTCTGAATAAAATAATTGTTACTGTTGTTTTAATAACTAGGTACCAAACCTTCTACTGTACAGAGAAAATTTCTTTTATAATTTCTAAAACTGATCAATTGCATAGCAACAAAGCAGCAAGCAACAAACAAGAAACTAAACAAATAAAATATCCTAACTTAATAAACTCTAAAAGGTAGAATTTTCAGACCTAGCCCACATTCCTTGACTACAACACATCATAAAACATATTCTGAAATTTATAAATCTTTAACATTCTCTCTGAAATGTATAACATGCATGAAAATGAAATTATCAATATCGTATAAGTAGAAAACTTGATCAGACAAATTATAAGGCAACTAATTGAAAAAATATGTAAAACTAAGTTATAATAACAACAAAGGTGTTGCTTTACAGAAGTTATTGATGTCTTCTAGAAAATCAATACTGACATTATACAGAAGCACTTTATTTCCACCTTTTTAAATTGACTCAAAGCAGAGGTAAACAAATTATCTGAAAGAGTTAAGAAATAAATATAAACTTCATAGTAAAACCTTACCAGAACTGGAATCTACAACCAACACCACTAGTGAGATACAAAAATCTTAAACAAAATCTGTTCGTTACTTAATAGCACACCGAAAAGAAACATCCAAAATAGCCATGAAAAAATAATACAGTATTAGAAAATATATTCATGAAATATATTATGTCAGTGAATCAATAGAGAATATGAACTATATCCAGATGCTAAAATGGCATTTAATGTCTCATATTTACTTATAAATTATCATACATTATTTTTGTCAGAGAAATATAAGAAACCTTCTTACTTGTTAATGTCTGTTTCAAATGAAAATTACATCAATACAATTATATCACTATTTTTCTTAAGACTTAACCAAGGTCAGGAATTTGAGAAACCATAAGCTCATGGAAAAATGATGAATGACATGGAACCAGAGATTATATTTCTTGGCTGAACCTTATCCAAGTGATCAAAGTTTCCATCATCAGTGACAAATCATGCTGATAGCAGGCACCCCTCATGGTATGAGGAAAAAACACCGGACTCTGGGGTACTCTTCTTCCACATCCATAATCTGAGTGTAACATGAGAAAACATCAGACAAAACCCAAACTGAGGAATATTCTAGGAAATATCTGACCACTCCTCAGCAGTTTTGAGGTCAAGAGAGACAAAGAAAGATTGCGAAGCTGTCACAGATTGCAGGGGACAAAGAGACAGGGAGACTAAATGCTATGCTTTGTTCTGGGTCTGACCCAGAACAAAGCAGTCTAACACCTATAGTCAATTAACAGTATAGTGCAGTGCTCATTTCTTTGTTTTAATAAATGTCCTATTTTTTTTTTTTAATAAGAGGTCTCCATTAGTGGAGGCTGGGTGACAGATATGTGGGGTAATGCTCTGCACTATCTTTGCAACTCTTTTTCAAACCCAAAATTAATCCAAAATAAGACCTTCAAAAACATTAAAAAACTGTATTGGTTGAGTCAAGTGTTGTCTTAACTCTGCAATTAAGGAATTGATGCATTCTACAAGATACACATCCCTCACTATTGTGACACCAGAATAGTATTGCAATCTACACTTTATTACTTCCTCCAGATATTTGGTCAATTTACTTTTTAGGTTGCATTTTTAAAGTTTGATAGTAATGATTATACTATTTTAATAGTAATAGAGGGAAAGACCACAGATATTTGTGTGTATGCATATGTGTTTGTGTGACTATCACTGATTAATTCTGTTATTGATTATAAACCTTGTTCAGTCACGGAGTAAGAGAATTCCTTATGAATGATATCTTGAGATAGAGACTGTGTGTGTGAGAGAGAGACAGAAAGAGAGAGACCCCTACAACTATATTTATTCCTATTCTCTGCAATTTTAAAATATACTCTGCATCCATATTCTTTTACACATCACCAGGTAATCTATTAAAACACAAAATTTTAAAGCCATTTAAGCCAATTACATTAAAGCAAACAATTAAAAACTATTTTAATGATTCACTTAAAGTAGAACATAGTTATGCTGTCAAAGTAAGACGTTTCAAATAGTACCTTCATGACTGTTTTAAATGACCACAGCTCAGCAAATGTACTGATCACCTTCTATGGAAGACAGTATATGTAGGAACTGGATAGATCAGTAGGCTGATAAGACACACATCTGTTCTTATGCGGTAAACAATTTTACATGATAGATGACCCAGGTGCACATAAATCTGTCTAGTCCACATTATGACAAGTGTGGAGAGAGCTGCAGGATGCAATGGAAGTTTAGAGGAAAATGTGGCATTGCATGTGAAAACATCAGAGACAGCATTATAAAGGAAGTGACATTTAAGTTAGATCTAATTAGGGCAAAAGTTCACATATGTATTCTGAAGCATGGAATATTATTAAAAAATAGTTTCACTGGAACCCTGGAATCTACTGAGGACAGAAATATATTCAGTGGATATATCTTTCAGTATGATTAATTAGAAAGTCATATATTTTCTATATGACTATATATTTTATAGACATATATTTCAGACAGATATTTTATAGACTATATATTTTATAGACAGAATTTTCTACAAATAAAGTAATAAAGACACATATAGGCCTTTAAAGACAAATATCTAAGCTGAAATTTAGAAGACATCAATGAAGACTCTGGAACAGCTAAACTGGGTAATTTCAATTCAACTATAGTGGTTTAACGACATGTCATCATAAGATGTCCCTTGTATTTCTCTTCCCACACAACAACAAAAATTTGGCATCTGTCCACAAGCAAAACTACTTCTGTGAGAGCACTATATGCCAAAGACCTGAAATAGCGAAAGCAACACTGAGAAAGAAGAATAAGCTGGAAGAATTGCATCACCTGATTTCAAACTATATTACAAAGATATAATGGTCAAGACAGAAAAACGCTGGTGTACAAATGCACACATAGACCACTGTAATAGAACTGAGAGCCCAGAAATAAACCCTCACATATAAGCCAACTAATATTTGACAAAGAAGCCAAGAACACCCAGTGGGGAAAGGACAGCCTCTTCAATCAATGGTGCTGGGAAAACTGGAAAATCGCATGCAAAAGAATGATACTGAACTCCTGTCTTACACCACATACACAAATTAACTTGAAATGAAGAGTTAAAACATAATATCTGAAACTGAAATTTACTAGAAAAAAATAGGAATTTTTTTGACACTGGTCTGGCAACAACTTTTGTTGCGGGGAGGGATATGACACCAAAAGTACAAGCAACAAAGGCAAAAATTAATAAAAGGACTACGCCAAACTAAAAGGCTTCTGCAGAGCGAGAGAGACAAAGAACAAAACGAAACAGCCACCTTCAGAATGGGAGAAAGTATTTGCAAACCATATACTAGATAAGAGGCCAATATCCAAAGTAATATAAAGAGCATACACAACTCAATAGGAAAAACTCAGGCTATTTTAAAATGTCAAAGGACACGAATAGGAATTTTTCCAAGGGAGATATTCAAATGGGCAACAGATACATGAAAAGGTGCTTGGCATCACTGATCATCACATCATGGAAAAGTAAGTCAAAAACACAATGGGATATCACTGACATCTATTAGAACAGCTATAATCAGAAAGACAAGAGATAACAGGTAGAGGTGAGGATGTGGAGAAAGGGAACCCTTGTGCACCATCCATGGGAGTATAAATTGGTACAACCACAATAGAAAACAGTACAGCAGTTCCTCAAAAAACTAAAAATAAAACCATCATATAACCTAGCAATCCTTTTTTGGACATATATCCAAGGACATGAAACTAAATGTTTTAGGGATAGCTTCATTCTCCTGCTTATTGCAGTGTTGCTCACAATAGCCAGGACACAGAAATAACCTAAGTGTCTATCAATGAATGAAAGGGTAAAGCAGATGTGGCATAAATCATATTCTATACACAACTGAATATTATTCGTCCATGAGGAAGAAAAGTTCAGCCATTTGTGACAATATGAGTGGCTTGGGGAATTCTGTTAAGCGAAGTCAGTCAGAGAAAGACAAATACTGTATAATATCGCATATATGTGAAATCTAAAAAACCCAAACTCTTAAAAAAGAAGAATGATGGTTATCAAGGCCTCGGGGTACGCAGTGAAGAAAATGGAGAGATACTGGTCATAGAATATAAACTTCCACTTGGAAGATGAACAAGTTCTGGGGATCTAATGCACAGTGTTGTAATTATTGTTTAAATTATCATTAACAATAATGTATTACATAGTCAAAAATTTAAGAGAGTAGACCTTAAAAATTCTCACCACAGAAAAAGGAACAATAATTATGCAGTATTACAGAGGTGTTAGTTAACACTACATTAGTAATATTTTACCAACGTATGTGTATCAGATCAATATGTTGTATACCTTAAAGTTACACCATGTTATGGATCAATTATATCACAATAAAATAGGAAAAAATCCTGGTGGCTGATGTATATTAAATAGTAAATAATTTTATAACAGTTACAGAGTTAAAAGGACAAATATAAAGTCAGTATTCCTAACTTATTAAGACAACAAAAGAAAATTATTATTCGCAATGCTAAAGATTTGCTAAACTGTCACTTCTAGTCATCTCTAAACAAAGGAGTAGATTTAACTTTCTATGATACAGTCTCTGAAGATTTCACAGTGAGGATACAGAAATAGTTGAGAAAGAATAGAGTCCTGGGCCAAACAGCTGTAAAAATGAAAACTTTATCACATCTGTAAAAATGAAAATTACACTTTCCTCCTCAGGGTTGTTGCAAGAATTAAAGGAATCTACATGGAGAAAGTTCAGGACACATAGTATACACTGGATCAATATTCAATTTTCATTATTTTCAGTCTATGATTAATCTAGTATGTTTTGAAAATTTCTTATGTGCCAGGCAGTGGACTAGGTGCTTGAGAGTACCACTAAGCACGCTCAAAGGAATACAATTTAAGTTGGTTCATTCATTTACTCAACAAATATAATTTTAGTTACTTCTATATGTCAGAACCCATTCTGAGCACATGTGATAAATTAGTGCACCAAAAAGATAACAATCTTTGTCCATTTGGAGTTTACATTATTGACAGAGCAGATAGAAATTACACAGTGTGCTAGAAGTTTTAAGTTTTTTAAGAAGGGAAGGAATGAAAAAAAGGAAATGAAAGAAAAAAAGAGTAAAGCAAAAAGTAAAAAGAAAGTGCAGCAGAGTACGGGGGAATCAAAAGAATGGAGTAGGGGAAGGGAGCTGATATTTTTAATTGCATAGTCAGAATAGACATCATTTAGAAATGCCATTTGAACACAGACTTGAAGCAGGTGAAGGAATTAGTTATGCAAATATCTGAGGCAGAAGCCTTCCAGGAAGATGAACCTCCCTAAAGACGTGAGTGTTACTGAAACATTCAAGAAATAGTAAAAGTGAACAGGGGAAAGAGAAATTGGAGATAACGTCAGAGAAATAATGTGACAGAGACCAGATTCAACTGAATTGTAATGGAAACTGTAGTTTTCACTCTGAGAGCCAGAGGCATTACTTAGAGGATTTTGAGCAGAGACGCGGCACAATCTTACTCCCATCTGCCGACAGTAGAAGGAGAAGAAGTAGATGAATAAAGTCCAGTTTTAAGAAACTAAGGCATAAATCCAGGAGAGATATGATAATGGCTTGGGCCAGGGAAGTAGCAGTCAAGATGCCAGGTTGTAGTCAGCTTCTGGATGTATTCTGAAGATGAAATCAACAGGAATTCCATAGGGAATGGATATAGGATATGAGAAAAAGAGAATATTCAAAAGTGATTCTAAAGCTTTTAGCCTGAGGATAAGTAAGACTAGCTGCTGCTGCTAAGTCGCGTCAGTCGTGTCCAACTCTGTGCGACCCCATAGCAGCCCACTAGGCTCCACTGTCCCTGGGATTCTCCAGGTAAGAACACTGGAGTGGGTTGCCATTTCCTTCCCTGATGAATGAAAGTGAAAAGTGAAAGTGAAGTCGCTCAGTCGTGCCTGACTCTTAGCAACCCTATGGACTGCAGCCTACCAGGCTCCTCCATCCATGAGATTTTCCAGGCAAGAGTACTGGAGTGGGCTGCCATTGCCTTCTCCAAAGTAAGACTAGAGTTATCCCCTAAGAAGTAAAATGGGGAAGGCAGGGGGGTGGATCAGGTTGGTCAGGGAGAGGAAAATTCAGAAATGTAGTTTAGGGCATGTTAACTTTGAGTTCTCTTTGAGATATCAAAGTCAACATGTCAAATAAGCAGTGGGACACATAAGTCTTTTGGAAATTATGATTATTTGCATGGTATTTAAAGCCACGGGACTCAGTGAATCACAAGAAGGTGATGAAGATAGAGGGAAAAAAGAGAATCAGGGACTGGATCAGGGACACTCATAAGTAATGAACTTTGGAAAGGCAGAGTAAAGAGAAAAGTGATGTGGAGGAGTGAATAGAAGATCATGTCCTGCCCTGGAATCCAAGAGAAGGAAGCATCTCAAGGGAAATGCGATGATGCACTATTTCCAATACAGCAATGTGCTCAGCTAAGACACAGACAGAGTGGACCATCGGACAATGCGGTGGTTCCTGTATTCTTATCAAGACCTGGTAAAACAGTGAGAGTGAAAACTAAAAGAGAATGGGTGGAGAAAAATGGACATAGAATATAACAAACACTCTTGATAAGTAATTTTGAAAAGGGGAGGACTGAAATGGAGAAGTAGTTGGTGAAGGAAGAAAAATTTTAATATAGGAGTAATATTAAAATGTTTGCATGATCATACAGTAAGAAGCTAAAATTACTGGTGTAGGAGAGAGAGAAAAAAATTGCTGAAGTGGAGTCTCGTGTAGGTAAGAAGGAAGAGGGTCTAGTGCATAGATCATGGATTGTTTTAGGTAGAAGCGGAGATAGCTGATTAAAGGTAACAGGTAGGAAGTCAGAATATGTGGGTGCAGAACTTGGTGGGGGAATGCATTTAGTGAGGAAAGTCTTGAAGGAAAAAATATCTTCTGATTGTTTCAATTTTCTCAGGAAACAACGTTGTCGACTAAGAGCGAACATGAAGTAGGAAGTATTGGTGGTTTGAGAAGAAAAGAAAGGGCATGAAATCCAAGCCCAGGAAACTGGGATATGAGTGGTCTAGGGAACAGTGGTATGATTGCTGGGCGGCATCAAGGGCCCACTTGAGTTTTGTCCTTGTGATCAGCTACATGGGTGCACACACGGAGTAAGGGGAGAGTTGGATATAACTAGGAGGGGATTTCACCAGAAAATTAAAAAAAGAGGGAGGGAGAGTTTGTTAAGTATGTATGTAAGTAGTGATTATTATGAGTGATCATAGAATTTATTTAATAAAAGGAAAGAGGACATTAAGAACAGTGAAAGTGTGATAAGATCACTGAGTTGGGGTTTAGTTGGGTTAAAATACTGTTAAAGCTGGAGTTCTATCTAAGAAAACATGTCTTGACCAATACTGGAATTTTCTCTTCTATTTAATTCTCCCCCCATTATCTCAATTATCTCTTTCTCAAATATCCTTCTAGCATATTTGCTTAGAGCAGGAATCTGAAAAATATTCTAAGCCTTGCCTTGTGCTTCCTATGACTTACTAGAAAATTACAACATTATAAAATAAGTATTTCTCAAAGGGAAATATTTAAAACCAGACAGAATATAATCCCTTGAAAGTACCCTGAGCTGAGAAGTGATGGCACATATGTAACTGAGAAGAGCTCCCTGGGCCTTCCAAGACAGTCCCCTCCCACCCCATGTCCTTCACCTGCCTCCTGTCTGTGGAAAAACTCCGACCAAAGAATAAATTTAATTAGAGAAGTAAGAAAATACAGAAAGAAAGGAAAACAGTCAAAAAAGTCAAAGTAACAACACTTTAGCCATTAAACAAAGTCAAGGAAGGACCTTTAGATCCTTCTCAAGTGCTATGGACAATTTTCTGAGCCCTACCCTCTGAGATGTTTTGCAGATACTGAAAGCCCCACCAGGTGGAAAACGGTGACTGTATATTGACCACAAGTGTATAGAGGCCAGGTGAGTTGGAACCAGAAAGGTTAGCTGACCAAAGATTTATGCCTCAGGTCACAGCGAGACATGATGGCTACTTGGAACCATATGATCAAGACAATCATCTCTGAAAATAGAAGATTACCCTGTCTTCAAGAGGTAACCCTTTCTTTTTTCCCTTTATAATCTCTGAGCAAAACCTGGGGAGATGGGGAGTTGGTTTTTTGCAACAAGAGTTATTCAGGAAAAGATGGAGGCAAATAAACATCAAGTTCTGAAATGGATAAGGTTTAAGTGTCCACCTTCTCCACAGAATTGACAGTTTCCTCAATAGTTATCTTTCCTTTTATCCAACACTTGTGTCTCAGTGTTGGATTCTTGAAGCTAAGTTTGGTAACACTGGGTTTGCCACTGTACAGTTAGCATTTTTCTCAGAACATCTAGAGCCAAGCATTGCCCATGACAATGAGTGTTAGTGGAGCTGAACTTGAATCACTGTTTCCATTCAAATCATCAATTATCCCAAGTATGCCCTCAAAGTGCCCACGCTGTTGGTCAGGAAAAGATGGAGACAGATAAACATCAGGTTGTGACATGGATGGATAAAGGTTGAGAGTTCCACAGGTAGCAATAATAATCCAAAATTTTTTAATAACAAAAGAATAAAAGCAAACACAAATAAAATCTAAATTCTACCTTAATATTTTAACAACTGCAGATTTGAGGCTAGATAGTGATACCCTCATTTATAAAGCCTAGAAGCCTAAGTGACAGCTGTGAGACTATCTGTATGTGACCCCCAGGAGGCAGGGGTGAAATTTGCTTTATAGGGTTGCCCAAGGTCAGCCCTAAGGGAAGTCATCTATGTCTGTGCTGTGCTGTGCTCACTAGTGTCCCACTCTTTGCGACCCCACGGTCTGTAGCCCACCAGGCTCCTCTGTCCATGGGATTCTCCAGGCAAGAAGCCTGGAGTGGGATGCCATTTTCACTTCTGGGGGTCTGCCTGACCCAGGGATCAAACCCGTATCTCTAAAGATTCCTGCTTTGCAGTGGATTCTTTGCCATTGAGCCACCTGGGAAGCCCCATCTGTGTCTCAGCTCAGTTCATTTCAGTCGCTCAGTCGTGTCCGACTCTTTGTGACCCCATGAATCGCAGCACGCCAGGCCTCCCTGTCCATCACCAGCTCCCGGAGTTCACTCAGACTCACGTCCATCGAGTCAGTGATGCCACCCAGCCATCTCATCCTCTGTCATCCCCTTCTCCTCCTGCCCCCAATCCCTCCCAGCATCAGAGTCTTTTCCAATGAGTCAACTCTTCGCATGAGGTGGCCAAAATATTGGAGTTTCAGCTTCAGCATCAGTCCTTTCAAAGAACACCCAGGACTGATCTCCTTTAGAATGGACTGGTTGGATCTCCTTGCAGTCCAAGGGACTCTCAAGAGTCTTCTCCAGCACCACAGTTCAAAAGCATCAATTCTTCTGTGTTCAGCTTTCTTTATAGTCCAACTCTCACATCCATACATGACCACTGGAAAAACTATAGCCTTGACTAGACAGACCTTTGTTGGCAAAGTAATGTCTCTGCTTTTTAATATGCTATCTAGGTTGATCATAACTTTCCTTCCACGGAGTAAGCGTCTTTTAATTTCATGGCTGCAGTCACCATCTGCAGTGATTTTGGAGCCCAAAAATAAACTCTGTCACCCGTTCCACTGTTTCTCCATCTATCTGCCATGAAGTGATGGAACCAGATGCCATGATCTTCATTTTCTGAATGTTGAGCTTTAAGCCAACTTTTTCACTCTCCTCTTTCACTTTCATCAAGAGGCTTTTGAGTTCCTCTTCACTTTCTGCCATAAGGGTGGTGTCATCTGCATATCTGAGGTTATTGATATTTCTCCCAGCAATCTTGATTCTAACTTGTGCTTCTTCTAGCCCAGCGTTTCTCATGATGTACTCTGCATATAAGTTAAATAAGCAGGGTGACAATATACAGCCTTGACGTACTCCTTTTCCTATTTGGAACCAGTCCATTGTTCCATTTCCAGTTCTAACTGTTGCTTCCTGACCTGCATACAGATTTCTCAAGAGGCAGGGTAGGTGGTCTGGTATTCCCATCTCTTTCAGAATTTTCCGCAGTTTATTGTGATCCACAAAGTCAAAGGCTTTGGCATAGTCAGTAAGCAGAAATAGATGTTTTTTTAGAACTCTCTTGCTTTTTTGATGATCCAGCGGAAGTTGGCAATTTGATCTGTGGTTCCTCTGCCTTTTCTAAAACCAGCTTGAACATCTGCCAGTTCACGGTTCATGTATTGCTGAAGCCTGGCTTGGAGAATTTTGAGCATTACTTTACTAGTGTGTGAGATGAGTGCAATTATGTGGCAGTTTGAGCATTCTTTGGCATTGCCTTTTTGGGATTGGAATGAAAACTGACCTTTCCAGTCCTGTGGCCACTGCTGAGTTTTCCAAATTTGCTGGCATATTGAGTGCAGCACTTTCACAGCTTCATCTTTTAGGATTTGAAATAGCTCAACTGGAATTCCATCACCTCCACTAGCTTTGTTCATAGTGATGCTTTCTAACTGCCACCTAAATGCCTGCTTCTGTTCCATGGCCTTTCAGGCTCATAGTACAACCCCAGCCAAGTCTTGAAAGAAGGAAGTAATATCCTATTCAGGCCATTCTAAACTGAACTCAGTTAATGTTACCCGAGAAAGCAGCTATTTCAGAGGCTTCATTGTAAAGGATGGGACTCTCATCATGCCTGTGCCTTCTCAAGGCTTCACATTCCAGTCCCATGGCTAGTGAGTGCAAGGGAATGCCTAGAAGAGATGGGCTCTAGGAAAGATGTCAGAGGATTCTAGAACTGTCAGTAGAAAGGGAGAAAGGAAGCTTTATAAAGGAGGCTAGTTGACCCTAAGGGAAGGAGATTTGTAATTAAACTGACTTTCTTTTTTCTTTACACACAGCCCTGTGAAAGTGCTAATAAAACTGGGGGAGGAAAAGGCAAGAGCTTAAATATTTAATTCAGATGCTCGCAAACCAGTCCTTACTAATCAAACTAGATGTGTATATGTATGTGTTGGTCTAATCTTATGCAAGTTTAAAATAGAACCTGTTTTCAAACAGGTCATTCTGAATAAGAAATAGACAACCAAAGTAGATACAATAAGTTTAATGTGAAACAGTGTTATTAGTTTCCAAATCAAGAATTAATATGATTAAAATATGCTCTGCTGGAAAGTGTTTTGATACTGAGGATGAATTATTTCTTCCAGAAAGCCCATATGCCATAAATAGCATTTTCTGAGGAACCAACTGATTTAAATAGAAGAGATATTTTATCTCACAGACAAGGATTTCATTTCTAAGAACAAGGCTCCTAAATTGGTTATATTAGCTTTCTTTTATATTATCTCCTACCCTTTCTTCTGGTCTCAAAGGAAATAAAAAATTCTCAAATATTCCCTCTTTTGTCTCTTGTAGGACTTCAATTTATTTTATTATTTTTTCTTTCTTCACTTTCTCTCTACTGACTTTATATCCTTACTGTATGAAGGTGTTGAGGTTTCTGTAATCCTAGCTTAAATCAAATTACCCTTAACAGTACCTTACCCTTCAAGATAAAAACATGTTATCTCTCTTTACCTTCATGATAAATACCTTAAAATCTAAAATTACTCTTCAGCTTTCTCTTTTTCCACTTAGTCCTCAATTAAAGCTCATGTCTCTTTAGATCTACTAAAGTGAAAGAAAGTGAAAGTGAAGTCGCTCAGTCGTGTCCGACTCTTTGCAACCCCGTGGACTGTAGCCCACCAGGCTCCTCTAACCATGGGATTCTCCAGGCAAGAATACCCACCAGGCTCCTCTGTCCATGGGATTCTCCAGGCAAGAATACTGGAGTGGGTTGCCATTTCCTTCTCCAGGGGATCTTCCTGACCCAGGGATTGAACTCAGGTCTCCTGCATTGCAGGCAGATGCTTTAACCTCTGAGCCACCAGGGAAGCCCACTTCTCTTAAATTCCATCCATGACCTAATAACAGGTCAGCTCCTACCCTATTTTCTTATTAACCTCTTTATGGGTTTGCTCTTGGTAGTCAATTTACCTGCTTTATCTCCTATGACCCTGTTATTAAACTAACTCTAATTTATCCCATTACTTTCCCACAATCAATTAATATCCTTTCTAAACTGGTGTTATTCCACCACTCCAGCCACTTTTATTTTACCACTCCATTCCACTTTGATTCCCTACTGATGTTCATTTATGTGTGACCTAATTCTTGCCACAGCTTCATACAGATCCCTATATTCAGCTTTACCTTCTAAACTGATATTTGGATGTAAAATTTTCACCATCTTCCAGATCATCTCTGTGTGGTAGTACAAATTAGTACGTAAATGCATCACATCAAAACCCAAATTCATTATCCTTACTTTTGCTGCCACAGGGGAAATAAATACAACACCCTCATGTTTCAATCAGGTTGGATTATTTACCATTCTCTTTAATTTCCCTATATAATGTCTTCACTATGTCGTCATAATATTTGCTTGCCTAACCTTTGTGCTTAGAATAAACAACTTTATATTTTTATTTATACCTAGATCACTCTTAAAGAAATAGTTTAACTATCATATCCCCTTGAAATCATTTTCTCTGGACTCTGAGTTCCTCATGGACAGAAATTGTGACTTTTGGCTTATTGTGAATCTCAGGTTGTAACACAGTGCCTTGCACTAGATAGGTGCTCATATACCTGTCCCATTCACTTCCCCACCTTTCTTCATTTTTCATTTTTATAATATTTTGAGTACTATCTATACAAGCACATTTACATGCTACATTCCATGAGGTATAAACTATATGCCTTTGTTTACACCTCAATCCCTTCCACGGACTGTTCTTGGTGGGTTTGTGCTCTACTGTGCTTTGTCGCTCAGTTGTGTCAGTCTTTGCGACTCCATGGACGCTAACCTGCCAGGCTCTTCTGTCCATGGGGATTTTCCAGGCAAGAATACTGCACAAGGTGATCTTCCCAACCCAAGTGTTGAATCCAGGTCTCCCACATTGCAGGTGGGTTTTTACTGTCTGAGCCTCCAGGGAAGGCCTGGTAGGTGTATGGTACTTCATAAATGTTGTCTGTAGAAGTGACACACTTTAATCTCTGTTTTTTTCCCCTTAAGATATTGAAGTAGTAGGATGCATCCTGTGCCCAGGAGGTGAAAAAGAGGAAGGCCAGGGCATGAGATGATGTTCTAGTAGGGGTCAACAGACCACATTTATAGTCTGTTTTATTACCTAGGAGGAATGGAGTTGCAAGGTAGTACGTGACCATACATATCATTCATGGGCAGAGAGTAGAAAACATACCTCATCAAAGGGTGTAAGGAGAATACTAAGAAACAGAACATCTCCATAGTTCTTATTAGTTTTCTTGGATGCTTTGTCAAGACTCCTGAGAAAACTGAACACTATATATGATATGCCACTGTAATATGAACACTAAAAGAAAATACTTCACAAAATTTACCCCCCCCCACACACACACAGAATCAACATCAGTATACCTGGTATATGCCATTTGGATATGTTAACATTAGAGGTAAACTGTGTTACTGCTGTGAAAGGCTGAACCCTGTCAGTCAGTATTCTAGTCTTGCCTCTGATTCTAATTATGTAGCTCTGGGAAATTTTACTTAATCTCTCAGCCACAACTGTTTTTCTTTAAATAATGAGATAGGTAAATGCTAAAAATCTGAGTTCCTAAAAAATTTTCATATAACTAGAATTGTATGGAACTTAAATCTCTTTCCAGATTCCACATGTGAAAGGAATGAATTCTTTTCTTAGTGGTTCAAACCATTCTGTAAGATCATTCCCCATAGCTTTCACAACCTCTGACATAGCACAACCACCACTTTACAAAAAACAGAAAAAATGATGAGTAAGATAGAAACATCCTGAGGCACCTGCCACCTCCACCACCAGCATGACACACATACATCCGAATACACTGCACTTTCAAAAGAGGAAGGAATCGGATATTTAAAAATGATCTGAAAAAACAATGTTTAAATATATTAAAATTTCATTAGAAATCCATCTAAATGACGACTGGGACTTTTAAATTGTTTTCTTCCTGTTAATTTGATAAGAATAACCGGAGAATTTAGGGGAAAGCATGAGAAGCAGCAGAAAGGCAAGGCTGTGGCATGCAATTTCTAGCTCCTGAGTCATTCCACTCTTCAGCACAGCTAATGTCACATGACAAAAAATAATTTTAAATGTGAGCATCTTATACAACATCAACTATTTTAAATGGCTACAGTCCTATCCTCACAGATCTACCACAACCCAAGGAAAATTCATTTTCTCAGTAATTAATTTGTTTTCAGTGTCCTCCTCACATCCACACTGGAGGAGGGGCAGGCTCTGTACCATCATTCCAAGTCTACTAAACACATTACATAAATCTTCCACTCATGTGGGAGAAATGACTTACATATTTTTCCTAAATGGGATTAAAAAAAAAAGCATAAATAACCCATATCATCATTACTGGCAAGAATTGCTCAGAAGGCCTTTGGGCTCAGGATGTGGACGTGCCTCGGAGGCTGCTATCAAAAGGCTCAGCCCTGGGCTTTGGAAAAGCCTGCTGCCATGTTAATCTGCTTCATTACATTTCTACAATTTGTTCACCACATTAAGGAGCAGTATTTCCCTCTTGAAAGGAAGATCCATCCTTCACTTTGAAAGCTTTACCATCAAAAGGTACACAAACACAGCCACAGAAATAGATCAGAAAGCCAAATAAATACTGAATACAGCATGCCAAAGTCAGAGCTCATTTCAGGCTAGGAAGATTTAAAGATACAAAATAGCTAGAATTACAGCTTTTGAATGTCCTAGATCAAAATCCAAGCTCACAAAGCACACATTTTAAATGTTACCATTAACATAAATAACAATTCATTGGTAGGTCAAAGATAGAATCATGCTGGCTTACCTGAAATAAAGGGATTGTAAGTCATAGCTCAGAATCCACATATGTGTTAAATATAATATTTCTCCAATGCAGTTATTCAGAATTTCGGCTGCAGTAGAAACTAAAATCTCACACGTGTTCCATCCTCACTGAAGAATAAAAAACAAAAAGGACGACTGCAGCATCCTCTCTGTTTCTGCCTTAGCTTTCTGTTCTGACATATACTCGATGGTACCCACTGTCTGTTAGAAAGCAGCATGCTAAACTGAAAAAAATAAATAAATAAATGTAAGGCCGCATCTTACATGTCAGCTCCATCTCCTGGCCAAAAGGGGAATTAGTTTCATTAAAGACCCCTTGGCAATGCCACATCTAGCGAGTTTGATGTGGTGTATAGCCCATAATTCCACTGTATTTGAAACTGACTACCTTAATTAATTGCCAAGTAAAAATTTAAGAAGCATTAGAGTATGAATTTTTAAAATTTGTGGTCCACTTTGGAATTTAGCTCAATTTTCTTACATTGTATTTAAACTAACTGAAACCTTGTCACAGCACTATTAACATTTTTCTGCTTACCTTAACTTTATTTGCCATAACAAAAATAATATGTATCTCTTACAAAATAAATTTAGATGTCAAATTGATTTTTATTGAACACTTCTTTGTGGAGATGTCGTATGTTTTTGTTACTATAGAAATTCTGCATTATGTTTTTTTGTTAATGTTATTTAGAAGATGTTAAAAGATTAAAGTGAAAGTTAATGGAGGGCAAGGGCTTCCCAGGTGGCTCAATGGCAAAGAATCTGCCTGCCAATGCAGGAGATGCAGGGGGCACAGGTTTGGTCTCTGGATCAGGAAGGTCCCCTAGAGAAGGAAACCCACTCCCTGGAAAATTCCATGGACAGGGGAGCCTGGGGTGCTTCAGCCCATGGGGTAGCAAAGAGTCATACATGACTGAGTGACTGAGCACGCAAATGAACATGCAGGACAAGGAAATTAGTAAACAACAAACTAGAAAGTCTTTAGTCAACTTAAGCTTTTAAAGATATTTCAAAATTTACAAATATAAAATTATATGCTACATGAATTTAGTAACTGTGGTATCCTATAGTGTGTAGTTATATCTTATTAGAAGCATAAGAGAAAATTACATTATTATGTTAACACATTTAGTAAATAACACCAGTTATACTGAGCATGAGAAGGCAATGGCACCCCACTCCAGTACTCTTGCCTGGAAAATCCCATGGACAGAGGAGCCTGGTGGGCTGCAGTCCATGGGGTCGCTAGGAGTGAGACACGACTAAGCGACTTCACTTTCACTTTTCACTTTCATGCATTGGAGAAGGAAATGGCAACCCACTCCAGTACTCTTGCCTGGAACATCCCATGGACAGAGGAGCCTGGTGGGCTGCAGTTCATGGGGTCTCACAGAGTCAGACACGACTGAAGCGGCTTAACAGCAGCACCATACTGAGCATATTACATGCTCAATATGTATTTATTTTTTCTATGCTTAACTGTGAAATTCTGTTTAATTGTTAAAGTTCGAAATAAGCATATGGATTGTCCTTCTTCATTTTCACAATACTTTGTAAATCTGAAGACAGACAGATGTATGCACTGAAGTCCTCCCTACTAGTGTTTTGGTATTCCACAGTTTTGTCTTTTCAGTAAATGCAGAAACAATGTGACGCTGTCCGTGGTCCTGAAAATCAATTTCAGAACTCAAAGCTTCTAGGTTTTCAATGAAAGTAAACCAATACAATATTGTTAAGTAATTAGCCTCCAATTGAAATAAATAAATTTACAATAAAAAAAGAAAGTGAAGTGAAAGATACTCAGCTGTGTCTGACTCTTTACGACCCCATGGACTATACAGTCCATAGAATTCTCCAGGCCAGAGTACTGGAGTGGGTAGCCTTTCCCTTCTCCAGGGGATCTTCCCAACCCAGGGATCGAACCCAGGTCTCCCACATTGCAGGTGGATTCTTTACCAGTGGAGCCACTAAGGAAGCCCAAGAATACTAGAGTGGGTAGCCTTTCCTTTCTCCAGAGGATCTTCCCAACCCAGGAATCGAACTGGGGTCGCCTGCATTGCAGGTGGATTATTTACCAACTCAGCTATCAGGGAAGCCTTCTAGGTTTTAAACTGGTCTGAAATCTTGTCTTTGTAATATTTCATGTAAATTTTATTTTTAAAAGTGCTATATAATCAAGAATAACTTACAAAGATAAAAATAATTATTAATATTGTATCCACAGAATATATAGTATACATACTGACCAGAAACCATGATTAAGATAAATATATTCAATAAAAATATAAGTCATGCTTCTGTGGATCCTGTATATAATACTTCATTTTATTCTTGATGAGGTTATATTATACAGACTGTCCCAGCATTAGTTCCCACACTGTATAAATGAAGGTACTTAAGCCTGCTCTTCAGTAAATTCAGAGTTAATTAATAAGCAAGTCAGAAGAACAAATCTGTTTCTTTAAACTTTACCTTACTTCTGTTTCTATACTATCAATAAGATATATTTGTATGGGTTTTAAAATACATAAAACATTTCGAAAATAAACAACTTAAATGACTTGGTAAATCAAATTATTTAAATATGCACACTCAAACTTTTTCCTTGTGTAAACTTCCGGCAAAAATAGGATACTGTTATAAACCCTCAAGGCACATCAGTTCAGTTCAGTCGCTCAGTCGTGTCTGATTTCTGTAACCCCATGGACTGCAGCACACCAGGCTTCCATGTCCATCACCAAGTCCTGGAGCTTGCTCAAACTCATGCCCATTGAGTCACTGATGCCAACCAACCGTCTCATCCTCTGTTGTCCCCTTCTCCTCCTGCCTTAAATCTTTCCCAGCATCAGGGTCTTTTCAAATGAGTCAGATCTTCCCATCAGGTGGCCAAATTATTGGAGTTTAGGTTCAACAACAGTCCTTCCAATGAACACCTAGGACTGATCTCCTTTAGGATGGACTGGTTAAATCTCCTTGCAGTCCAAGGGACTTTCAAGAGTCTTCTCCAACACCACAGTTCAAAAGTATCAATTCTTCTGCGTTCAGCTTTCTTTATAGTCCAACTCTCACATCCATACATGACCACTGGAAAAACCATAGCCTTGACTAGACAGACCTTTGTTGGCAAAGCAATGTCTCTGCTTTTTAATATGCTGTCTAGGTTGATCATAACTTTCCTTCCAAGGAGTAAGCATCTTTTAATTTCATGGCTGCAGTCACCATCTGCAGTGATTTTGGAGCCCAAAAATAAACTCTGTCACCCGTTCCACTGTTTCTCCATCTATCTGCCATGAAGTGATGGGACCGGATGACATGCTCTTCGTTTTCTGAATGTTGAGCTTTAAGCCAACTTTTTCACTCTCCTCTTTCACTTTCATCAAGAGGCTCATTAGTTCTTCTCACTTTCTGCCATTAGGGTGGTGTCATCTGCATATCTGAGGTTATTGATATTTCTCCCGGCAATCTTGATTCTAACTTGTGCTTCTTCCAGCCCAGCGTTTCTCATGATGTACTCTGCATAGAAGTTAAATAAGCAGGGTGACAATATACAGCCTTGACGTACTCCTTTTCCTATTTGGAACCAGTCCGTTGTTCCATGTCCAGTTCTAACTGTTGCTTCCTGACCTGCATACAGATTTCTCAAGAGGCAGGTCAGGTGGTCTGGTATTCCCTGCTCTTCCAGACTTTTCCACAGTTTATTGTGATCCACAAAGTCAAAGGCTTTGGCATAGTCAGTAAGCAGAAATAGATGTTTTTCTGGAACTCTCTTGCTTTTTTGATGATCCAGCGGAAGTTGGCAATTTGATCTCTGGTTCCTCTGACTTTTCTAAAACCAGCCTGAACATCTGGAAGTTCATGATCCATGTATTGTTGAAGCCTGGCTTGGAGAATTTTGAGCATTACTTTGCTAGCATGTGAGATGAGTGCAATTGTGCAGTAGTTTGAGCATTCTTTGGCATTGCCTTTCTTAGGGAATTGGAATGAAAACTGACCTTTTCCAGTCCTGTGGCCACTGCTGAGCTTTCCAAATTTGCTGATATATTGAGTGCAGCCCTTTCACAGCATCATCTTTTAGGATTTGAAATAGCTCAGCTGGAATTCTATCACCTCCACTAGCTTTGTTTGTAGTGATGCTTCCTAAGGCCCACATGACTTCACATTCCAGGATATCTGTCTCTAGGTGAGTGATCACACCATCATGATTATCTGGGTCGTGAAGATCTTTTTTGTACAGTTCTTCTGCATATTCTTGCCACCTCTTCTTAATATCTTCTGCTTCTGTTAGGTCCATATCATTTCTGTCCTTTATTGAGTCCATCTGTGCATGAAATATTCCCTTTGTATCTCTAATTTTCTTGAACAGATCTCAAGTCTTTTCCATTCTATTGTTTTCCTCTATTTCTTCGCACTGATCACTGAGGAAGCCTTTCTTATCTCTCCTTACTATTCTTTGGAACTCTGCATTCAAATGGATATATCTTTCCTTTTCTCCTTTGCTTTTGGCTTCTCTTCTTTTCACAGCTATTTTAAGACCTCTTTAGACAGCCATTTTGCTTTTTTGCATTTATTTTTCTCGGGGATGGTCTTGATCCCTGTCTCCTGTAAATGTCACAAATCTCCATCCATAGTTCATCAGGCACTCTGTCTATCAGCCCTTAAATCTACTTCTTACTTCCACTGTATAATCATTAGGGATTTGATTTAGGTCTTACCTGAATGGTCTAGTGGTTTTCCCCACTTTCTTCAATTTCAGTCTGAATTTGGCAATAGGGAGTTCATGATCTGAGCCCCAGTCAATTCCTGGTCTCATTTTTGCTGACTGTATAGAGCTTCTCCATCTTTGGCTGCAAGATATATAATCAATCTGATTTCGGTGTTGACCATCTGGTGATGTCCATGTGTAGAGTCTTCTCTTGTGTTGCTGAAAGAGGGTGTTTGCTATGACCAGTGCGTTCTCTTGGCAAAACTCTATTAGCCTTTGCCCTGCTTCATTCTGTACTTGAAGGCCAAAATTGCCTGTTACTCCAGGTGTTTCTTGACTTCCTACTTTTGCATTCCAGTCCCCTGTAATGAAAAGGACATCTTTTTGGGGTGTTAGTTCACGAACGTCTTGTAGGTCTTCACAGAACCATTCAACTTCAGCTTGTTCAGCATTACTAGTTGGGGCATAGACTTGGATTACCATGATACTGAATGGTTTGCCATGGAAATAAACAGAGATCATTCTGTCACTTTTGAGACTGCATCCAAATACTACGTTTTGGACTCTTTTGTTGACTATGATGGCTACTCCATTTCTTCTAAGGAATTCTTGCCCACAGTAGTAGACATAATGGTCATCTGAATTAAATTTACCCATTCCAGTCCATTTTAGTTTGCTGATTCCTAAAATGTCAACGTTCACTCTTGCCATCTCCTGTTTGACCACTTCCAATTTGCTTTGATTCATAGACCTAACATTCCAGGTTCCTATGCAGTATTGCTCTTTACAGCATTCGACCTTGCTTCCATCACCAGGCACATCCACAACTGGGTGTAGTTTTTGCTTTGGCTCTGTCTCTTCATTCTTTCTGGAGTTATTTCTCCACTGATCTCCAGTGGGCACCTACCAACCTTGGGAGTTCCTCTTTCAGTGTCCTATCTTTTTGCCTTTTCATACTGTTCATGGCGTTCTCAAGGCAGGAATACTGAAGTGGTTTGCCATTCCCTTCTCCAGTGGACCACATTCTGTCAGAACTCTCCACCATGACCTGTCTCTCCTGGATGGCCCTACACAGCATGGCTCATAGTTTCATTGAGTTAGACAAGGCTGTGGTCCATGTGATTAGACTGGATAGTTTTTGTGACTGTGGTTTTCAGTGTCTTCCCTCTAGATGGAGAAGGATAAGAGGCTTATGGAAGTTTCCTGATGGGATAGACTAACTGAGGGGGGATACTGGGTCTTGGATGGGCGGGGCCATGCTCAGTAAATCTTTAATCCAATTTTCTGTTGATGGGTGGAGTTGTGTTCCCTCCCTGCTATTTATCTGGGGCCAAACTATAGTGGAGGTAATGAAGATAATGGTGCCTCCCTTAAAAGATGCCAGGCATGTACTGCCACAGTCAGTGCCCCCAACCCTGCATCAGGCCACCACCAACCCACGCCTTCACCAGAGACTCCCAGACGCACAGAGGCAAGACTCCTGCCGGGTCACTGTTTCTTTTTCCAGGGTCCTGGTGCACAAGGTTCTGTTGTGCCCTCCAAGAGTCTATTTCCCAGTCCTATTTAAGTTCGGGCAGCTCTGTGGTGGGGTTAATGGTGACCCCCTCCAAGAGGGCTTATGCCATACCCACCCCCAGAGCCCCTGTCCCTGCGGCATACCACTGCCGACTCGACTCGTACCGACCTCAAACACAGTTCTGTCTCAGTCTCTGTGGGGTCCCTGGGTCCTAGTGTGCACAAGGTTTGTTTGAGCCCTCTGAGCATCTCTGGCAGGAATGGGGTTTGATTCTAAATGCGAATTTGCCCATCCTACCATCTTGCTCGGGCTTCTCCTTTGCCCTTGGACGTGGGGTATCTCCTCACAGCCGCTCCAGTGCCTACCATCTTACTGGGGTTTCTCTGACCTTGGACGTGGAGTATCTCCACACAGCCAGTCCAGTGAAGCGCAGCCGCCGCTCCTGACCTTGGACGTGGGGTATCTATCCACGGCTGCTCCAGCCAAGTGCAGGTGCCGCTTGGGGCACATAAACTATGGTAATTTTTCAGCAAAGCACTCCTAATGGCCAAAAATATTGAACTCATTAGATTAGAACCCAATATGTCACAAACATGAAATATCACTGAAGCTTCACTTGATCTTTAAAATCATGGACACTTTATAATAATTTATATAACATTTAAATACTTCTCTTAAAACATTAATTATTTTCCCACTATTTTTAATGTAAAATTTACCCTTTAGGAAGGTATATTTAACTTATCTTGGGATTTTACAGACCACCAGGTATGCCACTATACGCTCCTGGGATCATAACATCCCAGTTTGAAAACCATGAAACTATGTGACATAAAGTCAATTTATTTCAGCAAATAGGTAATTACCTGAAATCTTTTTTCGTGTATTCCTTTCAAGCATATAACTTCTATTTTGACTAATCACAAAAGTAGGAGTCCAGTATGAATAAGTGATACCTCATAAAACATATTTGCATTCTTCATTTTCAGCATGCTCTGTAAAAGTCACAGTGTAAGTGTTGCCACAGTCCTTTTCCCCTCTTCATATTCATGTCTTTTGCAATGTGAGCAGCATTAAGAGATGGGAAACTATTTTTTTATCTTTTATCTGGGCTGAACCCATGATTTGGCAATAAAATGTACTGAAAGTGACATTGTTCCAGATTAGTCCTCAAAATTTTTTACATACTTCTGCTTTCTCTCTGGGAGCTCTCTCTGACCACCGCATGAACAAGTCTGGGCCTGCCTAGTGGAGGATATGGGACCACATGGAGCAGAGACCATTTCCTGGCTGTGAATTTCTAAGAACAGCTAGTCCTAAGCTGACCCGGCAGCTGTGATGCAAGTGAATGAGCAAATCCATCGTAAAATCAGCTGAGTCTAGCTAGGATCAACCGAACCAAAAAATTGTGAATTAACTAAAGGTTTGTTTGCTTTAGATCCAATTTCTTCATGTTCAAGCCCATGGTAAATTTGTGATCATGATATTAAAAAGCATTTGAAACATTTGCTTGTTTCTTTCTTTTTGAAATACTTTCTACCCTTGTTTTTTCTTGGCACCACTCCATAATGCGATTCGTCTACACATGGCTGCTGCTTCTCACTGTCCTTTACTGATTTCCTCCTCCATTTTCCTAGCTTGAATATTGACAGGCTCCAGAAAGCAATCTTTCACAACTCTCAAATTACTTACTGTTCTAGCTTGGACCTGTCTCCTAAACTCCAGACTTAGTATATCCAAATGACATTCATCATTTTCATGCCCTATTAATATGTCAAAAGTGAGGTTCTCCATCTTCAGTTAATAGCAATTCCATTGTTCCAATTACTTAGACCAAAAGTTTGTGTCACCTTTGATGTTTCCTTTCATGTTTCCCATGTTATTAATGTTAGTTTTTGAGTACCATTAACTTCAAAATGCATCCAGAGTCTAACTCACTACTTCACTAGCTTATGTTGCCATAAGCTAGTTTCATTTCTGTTTTGTATTTATGCAGCTCTTCTCAACTGATGTCTTTCTCTACTTCTTTTGCCTTTGCTATAATCTATTCTTACCACAGGAACTAGGTAATCCTATTAAACCATAAGTCCTATAATGCACTTTTCTCAAAATTTTCTAGTGGAGACAATTCTGCCTCAGATTAAAGCCAAGGCCTGTCTAATGCACTTTACTTTTCTGTTTTCTAGTTACCTCTGCCTTTATCCACTCTACTTTAAGGCCTCTCTGGTAGCTCAGATGGTAAAGAATTTGCCTGCAATGTGGGAGACCTGGGTTCGATCCCTGGGTTGGGAAAATTTCCTGGAGAAGGGAATGGCTACCCACCCCAGTATTCTTGCCTGGAGAACTTCATGGACAGAGGAGCCTGGCAGGCTACAGTCCATAGGGTCATATAGGTCACTCTTCTCCAACCTTTCCGGTCTTGTTGCATTTACTCAAACATGGCAGCAATTCTCCTTCTTTAGGAAAGTCCCAACTTTTGATCTCCTTGCCTGTAATACTCTTACCTGGGCTCCTCATATCTCACTTCTTCTCTCATTCTGGGTCACGGCTCAGAGCCACTTCCTCAGTGAGGCCAGCTTTGACCCCGACCACTAGGCCCTAACTCCGCTCTTCTGTTTTTATGTTTCCCTCTAGCTGATAGACCATAGGTTATGTTTACTGTTGCCTTTCCTAAGGAAAACATAAACTCCATGAAGGCAGAGTTGTTGGTTTCATTCACTGCTATAAACCTGGTTCATAAAACAGTATCTGGGGCATATTTAAAAACTGCCCAAATAATGAGTGAATGTCTTAGACACAGAATATGCATTTTTATTAATACATCTGGAAATGTTACTATATTTATGTGTTAATTCATATGTTCTTATGAATATGTCTGTCACAGAGTGTGAAAAATGAGGTAAATAGCATGGTCTTTAATTAAACAATCATCCTAGATCTAAACAGAAAGTTTGACATAGTGTGGGTATTCAATAAATACATTGAGCGAATTACATACATTTCAAAATTAGATCACTAAGATTTTGAGTTATTTTTAATGACATTCTGAAAAAATTTTGCTAAAATATCACTGAACAACTCATTTCATATTAACATGCTTTGAAAGTGACAGTGAAAGTCATTCAGTCGTGTCTGACTCTTTGCAATCCCATGGACTATACAGTCCATGGATTTCTCCAGGCCAGAATACTGGAGTGGGTAGCCATTCCCTTCTCCAGGGGATCTTTCCAACCCAGGGATCAAACCTGGGTCTCCCACATTGCAGGCAGATTCTTTATCAGCTGAGCCACCAGGAAAGCTTTACCAGACTTTGAAGGAGACTTTGAATAGATTTTGAAAAGACCATTATAATTGTTTTTTGTTAAAACATGTTTATTCTCATGAGCGCAGGAGGAGAAGGGGACAACAGAGGATGAGATGGTTGAATGGCATCACCAACTCAATGGACATGGTGAACTCCGAGAGTTGGTGATGGACAGGGAGGCGTGGCATGATGTGGTTCATGGGGTCACAAAGAGTCGGACACAACTGAGCGACTGAACTGAACTGAGAATAGTTTTAACTGCTTAAAAATAATTATAAAAATATTAGCAATGCTTCCCATGATGTGTGTGTATCTATGTCTATCTGAGAGAATATATATATATCGATATATATATATACAATATATATACTCATAAAACTTGAGTTGACATTCATTTGGCTAAAACAACAAGCCAAGGATACGTAATTTCTTAATGATTTGTCTCTCTGGCACTATTTTAATCATAAAATCTACAGTTTTATTTTAGCAGGTCAATTTTCAAAATTACTTTAAATTTTAGGGATAAAAGCAAGTGCAGAGGTTAATTTTATGTACCAGTTTAACTGGTCAAGAGGAAACCAGACTGAACATTATTTATGGGTGAATCAATTAGGGTTCTGGATGAAATTAGCACTTGAATTGGTGGATTCAGGAAAGTGGACTGTCCACCTCAGAGTGGGTGGGCAACATTCAGTCCATTGAGGCTATAAATAGAATGAAAAGCGAGGAAAGAAGGCATTTCTCCCTTAAAAAAAAAAAAAAAGCCTCCCTGCTTCGGCTAAGGGCTTGTCTTACATTTTTCTGTTCTCAACTGAGATTTGCACTTTGGGCTAGTGAAATACTAGTGAAATAATTCAGTTTGAGTCCTAAAGCTTAAGAACCAAATGACTTCCCTGGTGGCTCAGACGGTTAAGCGTCTGTCTACAGTGAGGGAGACACGGGTTCGATCCCTGGGTCCGGAAGATCCCCTGGAGAAGGAAATGGCAATCCACTCCAGTACTGTTGCCTGGAAAATCCCATGGACAAAGGAGCCTGGTAGGCTACAGTCCATGGGGTTGCAAAGAGTTGGACACGACTGAGTGACTTCACTTTATATATTATACACTTACATATATAATTAGTTGGATATAAAATATTTTTATATTGTGTTTATATGATATTATTGTATGTATTATAGATAATACATTATATAGATCCTACATATAATATTATTATAATAACAGTCCAGATATACACATGCATGTTCCGTTTCTCTGAAGAACCCCAATATAGTAGGTAAGCCTTATTTCACCTCCATTAAGTTGTAGATATTGATTAAGACTTAATTTTGTCACTCTTTACCACTTCTCACTCAACTTTTTAAAACATCTGTATAATTCAAGAAATAAAGGAAAATGAAAAACCCAACTATCAATGCAGGAGACATAAGAGATGCAAATTGGGAAGATCCCCTAGAGGAAGGCACAGCAACCTACTCCAGTATTCTGGCTTGGAGAATCCCATGGGCAGAGGAGCCTGGTGGGCTAAAGTCCATGGGGTTGCAAAGAGTCAGGCATGACTGAGCAACTAAGCACAGCACAGCACAGCATGCTATGTTATTAAATGATGGATGAAAAAATAAAAGGGAAATAAAAATTAAGCTAGCCAAAGCATATAATTTCCATAAACAAAATTTGATAGAGTATTTGCCATAAACTTTTGAAAGAGGAGGTGTGACAAATAATTTCAGCAATAGTTAATGTTTATTGAGTACTGTTTATGTGCCAAGCACTTTGCATAGATTGTCTCATTAAATTCCCGCAGCACGCCTATAAACTAGGTTTTAATTTTTTCCCCCTAATAAAGATGGAGAAAATAAGCCTAAAAGTCTCTCAGCTGGCAAAAGATGTTTCTTGAACTCCAACTCAGACCTCAATTTTCAATGTTTGGGCTCCACTTGAATCCTTTGAGACTCAGGAGATAGGAACTCCAAGGCAACTATTCCAGTGACCTTTAGAATTTATGTGCTTTTTGTTCCAGCCCCAGGTCTCATCAGTTATGTGAGCATGAAGAGCAAGAACAGGAGTGGGAGAAAGGATAAACTTCAGGTGTGGTTATCCTCACTGGGGCATTTTTGAATCAGGAAATGGCAACCCACTCCTGTATTCTGGCCTCAGAAATCCCAAGGACAGAGGAGCCTGGTGGGCTACAGTCTGTGGGGTCACAAAGAGTCGAACATGACTGAATTGACTGTGCATGCAATGGGTTTACAATGGAAGGACTGTACATAGATGGAAGGACTAACGTAGAAAGACAGGAAGAGAAACAGGGTTAGACTGATTAAAGGAAATAAATCACCAAAAGCTTAATGAGCTGGAGAAAAGGGTAAAAGAAGAGCACAGGCCCCCTGGGACTTTGCCGAAGACTTGTCTCTTCCCAGAAGATCGTTCTCTGAAAGAGTGACTCTGTCTATGACTCACTGAATGGGAAGTTTTCATTTGTTTGAAAAGCCTTGCATTATTCTGTTACTGACACCTGAAATACATAAATGGCTGTTGGTGGCCCCTGCTGACAATAAGGAAGGTATAATCAGGTTATCCTGACATCCTTAATTGGGAGGCATGTTTTTGTCCTGAAGCAAAAAAAAAAATACAATGAAGAACCATTTAGACATGATAACATTCTCCAAACCCTAAGCCAAAGTATAGTCACTTGGTGTCTACAAAAATCTCCTAATAGGCCAAAGACCGATCATAAGCTCCAAATCCTTCTTTGTGGTTCTTGTGGTAACAGTTCAACAGTCCTTTCCCCTTCCCCCAAGCTTATCATTATTATTATCACTGATAATGGTAATTATCAGCTTAAAATTTTCATTTAAAAACTGCATTTGATACATTCTTATTTTTATTTTCTGACAAATTCACCTCTCAGTGAGGCAAATAACACAAGATAGAGAATGACAGTTAATTGGATCCAATAAAAAATTTTAGCAAGAACTCAGTGAGATGATGGGACAGAACGGAGAGACCAGAAGTGACTAAAATTCTGGGGTTCCGTTGGGCAGACCGCTGCTGCCCATCTATATAAAACATGAAGGCTGAACTAGGGGAGGGCAGGCAAAAGAGGTTTTAATTACTACAAGCAGCCCTCTCCTTTACTGAGTTTGCTACAGTGTAACAAGTTACAAGGACCAGAGTCAGAGAGAAAATCCTAGCACTGAAAAGAAGAGTGAACTCAGAGTGATGAGGCATGCATGCTAAGTCACTTCAGTTATGTCCAACTCTATGTGACCCAATGGGCTGCAGCCTGCCAGGCTCCTCTGTGGCCTAAAAGATGCTAATCATTTTATGGATGGAGCGAGCAGAGGGCAATGACATCTGTTAAAATTTCTGAATGTCTCCAGGTTCACTCTTGGTGGGGATAAGTACTCGCTTGTAAGTTTTTAGAGGTAAGAGAGATGGTATTGCATATCTTTATCCTTGACCCATGCTCGTCATAATGTACCAGTTACTTCTAAAGTTACCTCTATGACACTGTAGTTCACTTAAGAAGGTGCCTTCTTGAGTCAGGCAAATCACTGACTCACTGAAGATAAGAGATATCAGGAATAGAAAGAACACCTAGAAATTAAATGCCACAGAATTTAAAACTTTGCCCACTAAGCACCGAATGGTGTTTCTCCAGCATCCTGCCCCACTGGACAATGGACACAAACCCAGCAGAGAGCCAGCATGTAGTTTCCTTAGAGACTAGACAGCTACAGTGAATGTCTCCTTGTCCTAAACATTACTGGAAACAGAGTTATCTGGGAAGGCAAACATTGTTTTAGACATGTTGTCAGTCACTGAGATGCTAAAGGAGAGGGGAGTATTAAAATCAGAGTAGCAGTTTAAGTGTGTCCTTTGAAGGAGTCAAACAACACCACCAAAATGATAACTATCCAATATTAAAAGTGTGAGGTCAGCTTTTGAGGAAGGGGTATAGAGACCCTTGAATAGGCCGGTCAGATGCTCAATAACTGTGTAGGTGTCATATCATAATTGTTCTTCAAACCAGTTAGGGTCAGTTAGTGACAGTCTGTGGAGAAGGCGATGGCACCCCACTCGAGTACTCTTGCCTGGAAAATCCCATGGATGGAGGGGCCTGGTGGGCTGCGGTCCATAGGGTCGCAAAGACTCGGACACAACTAAGTGACTTCACTTTCACTTTTCACTTTCATGCATTGGAGAAGGCAATGGCAACCCACTCCAGTACTCTTGCCTGGAAAATCCCATGGATGGAGGGGCCTGGTAGGTCGCCGTCTTTGGGGTCGCACGGAGTCAGACACAACTGAAGTGACTTAGCAGCAGCAGTGACAGGCTGTGTTCAAGAAAATGATCTCAAAGGAAAGTGCTCAGGCCTCAGAGATGATTTCACTGGTTAGTTGATCTCACTACTTGAGCATGAGGAGTTACCTGGAAAAATATAAATGGGAAAGAATTTTTTCTGGGGGAGTAAAATCCTCTAAGTATAATGGAGTCATCAGAACTTCTAAGCCAGGTTGTAGAGCAGACATCAAGAGGATATTTGGGTAAGGAAGGCTTAGGTTCTAGTCAAAGATTATGTGAATCTCTGACTTCTTGAGATCAGTAATTGTGACAAACAGTGGGAAAATTAGCAATTAGCCCATAACTAGGAAACCCTAGAAATGACCAGGATGCATCGACCAAACTAGGATCTCTCAGAGCAAATACTTTATCTAGCCTTAGTCCATGTTTTGTGGTCTGTACACAAGAGGGTCCCACCATACTGCTAAAAGTGGCATAAAAGCTTTCATCTTAATTATTACCTTTTCACCCATTGAGGTTTGAAGAAGACTTGGGAGAAAACTATCCGCATATTTGGAGACATTTAACCCTTCTCCTTCTCCGTCTTGGTGGTGGTGGTCTAGTCACTAAGTCGTGTCCGACCTCAGTCGTGTCTGACTCTTTGTGACCCCATGGACTGCAGCCTGCCAAGATCCTCTGTTCATGGGATTCTCCAGTCAAGAATACTGGAGTGGCTTGCCATTTCCTTCTCCAGGGGATCTTCCTGACCCAGGAATCAAACCCAGGTCTCCTGCATTGCAGGCAGACTCTTTACCAAATGAGCTATGAAGGAAAATATGGACTGTGCAGGGTGGAGAGTTTCCATATATGGCTATGGAACAGAAAGAGGCAAAATTGTCAGATATAGCATATTAAACCATTTTTATAACGGAGATAAAATTCACATTAGCATGAACAAAGGGAGCAGTTGGGAATGGTGAACCAAAAGTAGAAGATATGAATCTTGAGATACAAAGTGAATCCATACATAAGGGAGGTAAGATAAAGCTTAGGTATCAAATGCTCAGATTCTTTATGTTCCCCAGGACTGGTGGGCAGTTATTGGAGGAGTGGACCAAAAGAGAAACAAACACTTGAAGATGAGAGAGTTTACTGATAATACATAGTATTTAAACAATTACAAAGGAGGTGTAAACAATGACTTCCCTGGTGGCTCAGACAGTAAAGCGCAGGGTTCGATCCCTGGGTTGGGAAGATCCCCTGGAGAAGGAAATTGCAATCCACTCCAGGACTCTTGCCTGGAAAATCCCATGGACAGAGGAGCCTGGTAGGCTACGGCCCATGGGGTCACAAAGAGTCGAACACGACTGAGTGACTTCACTTTCACTTTCAAACAACGCAGAGGAATTGTCAATAGATTCACAAGTAACTCAGGTGGAGGAAGGACTCAAATCTCTAAGTTCCACCTGCTTTTATCATTATGCTTTTGGTCAATATAATGCAGAACGTAATGATAGCTACATGATAAAGGAAAGAGCTGCTTGGAGACAGGAATTTCTCTGAATATCACAGAGTTTGAACATTTATCAAAAATGCTGTCATATGGATTTTTGTACTGATGTAGAAAGAGCTGTTGCTTATAACCCACTCTGGCTCTTAAATAACAAAATACTGGACAAACACCAGGACAAATATCTAAATACCTTTCTTGTTTGAGAAATCGGGAAATCAATTCATATCTCAGATTTATATTTCAGAAAAGGTAGATGACTAAACAACGACATCACTTCAAGAGAAAACTAGAAGTCCTCCCACCTACCTCATCTCTCAACCAGTTTCCTCTTCACTAAACCAGTAGTCACTCACTATAGAAAGGATGTGCAGTTCCTCCTAGGAATTGTAGAAAGATAATTCTCATTTCTTTTCGCTGCTCCAGGTGGAAGCATTCATGTATTTCCAAAAGAGAATGCAACTAGGAAGAGCTGCATTTAGAAAATGAGTGTCTGACATTTTTCAGGCTCCAGGGTAGCAGAAACAATTCTCTCTGTTAATCAAACCATTTCATTTTCTTCAACTTACAACTAGGCTACAGTCCTCAGTTCTCTGGAAGTGAACAGTATGATGTGATTATACCCAAACAAAGTGAAGCAAGAGTGATGCTGTCTCTTGCAGGGCTGGCCCCTCAATCTTGTCATGTGATCCTTGACAAACTTCTATTTCTTGTATCCTGGCTGGGTCCAGAGGACCCACTGGGGGATTCTGAAGACCCATTCAATAGATGGAATTGGGCCTTGGGTCATCAATTAGAGCAGCACCAATCAGGAAATAGAGAATGGTGAGGAAAGTCATAGAGCAAGACATGCCTCAAAGCATGTGGTACTGACTAAGAAATCAGAATAAAAGTCCAGTGTTGGTTCAGGCATGGTCCAGTGTTGCCTGAAATGTGTTTCCTAAAAGTCGAGTTTTTCAAGATGTTAATTGATTTCCCCAACAAACAGGGAAGGTAGTTTCTATGGTCAAAAACAATTTAAATAATGTTGAGTATAATAAAGTATAAGCTGAGATATTAAAACAAAGTTACACCCTGGTTCAAACAGGACAGAAAATTCTCTCTCCCATAACAGAGTATGAAAGCAGGCTCTACTTCATAAGGTCATCAGGGACCCATTCTGTTGTCTCCTTGGGTATTGCTCTCATCTACATATTTGAGGTTGGTTGACACACATGTCTACATCCTGGCCCATGGGAAGATGAGAGGACGTAAAAAACGAGCAAATGCAGAAGTTGAACATATATACTCAGCTGCAATCCACTGGCAAGAACTCAATGGCATTGGCAGGTCTGATTTCAAGGGAAAATTTCAAGGGAAAAAACAAGGTGGCCATGTTCACAGGTTAAACTCCATTATTGTGGCAAAGGGCAAGAACATATTTGGGTTGGGGGGGACTAGTAGTCTATCACACTGGACTAAAAAATATTTAACAAATTATTTCTTTATTAAAGTAATTCTCAAGATATAAAGCACTAATGTGCATTACGATTCTTTAGCAGAGAGATTTTTTTAAAATAAGAATTTGCCATAACATTGGACTACAAAACTCATTTTACCTTGGAACACCTCTGGGGATAGTATTGTATAGAACATACTACCAGAAACATCGGCCTACTAAATTCCTCTAGCTACAAAGAAAGTGAAAGTGAAGTCGTTCAGTCCTGTCCGACTCTTTGAGATCCCATGGACTGTAGCTTATCAGGCTCCTCCATCCATGGGATTTTCCAGGCAAGAGTACTGGAGTGGATTGCCATTTCCTTCTCCAGGGGATCTTCCCAACCCAGGAATCGAACCCGGGTCTCCCGCATTGCAGGCAGACACTTTAACCTCTGAGTCACCAACTGTAACTCTAGCTACAAAAGCAGGACCAATCTACTTCTCTTGCCCTAAATGGATAAAAAGATCCCTGGAGGAGTTGATTCCTCTAATCCCCCCCACCCCTCACTTCTAAAGTTCCTTTGGAGTAAACTAATGATGCAGAACCTAACATAATAGTCCTTATTCATAGATTCCAAAAGAGAAAAAAAAAGTCAAAATAATGGCAGGAAATTTATCTTATGTCCCCCAAATATGTGTATGTATTTGGAAATAGCATAAAAGGCTTTCTTCAACTGAACTTCTTGAAGGAGAAAAATGCTTTGCCCACACATTAAAAAATTATCCACAGACTACAGTCTATATATATATATTTAACACTTGTTAGCTAGGAGTCATCCAGTTTTATAAGTTTAGAACAGAGTACCAGCACAGGAGGCTTAAAATATAAGCGTGGGAGTTTTGCTGTCTGGACAAATTTAGTGGCAGTTGTGGTTACAGCAGCGAAGCTCAGGTTTTGTGTCATATACCAAGGATTCCAGGTCTCTCTCCTGCTTCTCCCTCTAGCACTCTGATTGCTCTTTTGCTTTCTTCCTTCTACTATCACTTCTGTCTGATCAGACACAGTATTTTCATTGTAGACTACCATGGTTAATTTGTTAATAATGATAATGGGCTAAAAGTTGCAAATGATTACTTTTATATATAATTTAAAGTGAATCTGGGATTGTCCCTATAATAGCATGAGTTCCATTAACTTTCATTCAGAGAGCCTTTCTTAAAAGGTAAAAAAAAAAAAGTCATATTTACAGTTAGTGCATTGGTAACTTCATTCACTTTGGGTAGCATCGGGGTTTGGGATCTAAAGTGTGAACGGCATTACTTTGAAGCAGAAAAATACTGCATGCCACTGTTTTGCACGCATGTGTGCTAAGTCACTTCAGCGGTGTCTGATTCTTTGCGACCCTATCTATAGACTGTAGCCCTCCAGGCTTCTCTGTCCATGAGATTCTCTATGCAAGAATACTGGAGTGGGTTGCCATTTCCTCCTCCAGGGGATCTCCCTGACCCAGGGTATGAAACCTGATTTCTTATGTCTCCTGAATTGGCAGGCAGGTTCTTTATCAATAGCACCACCTGGGAAGCCCATGAGAGTGAAAATGAAAGACTTAGTCGTGTCTGACTCTTTGCAACTCCATGGACTATACAGTCCATGGAAGTTTCCAGGCCATAATACCCGAGTGGGTAGACTTTCCCTTCTCCAAGGGATCTTTCCAACCCCAAGATCGAACCCAGGTCTCCCACATTGCAGGTGGATTCTTTACCAGCGGAAGCCCATAAGCAATTGCATTTTCTTAGTAACTTTTACAAAGCACAGAGCTAATCATAATTGTCCTCTGCAAGACAATGTTCAGCAGCTCACTACTGTCCAAGGATGAATTCAGTTCCAGCCCCTAAGAATGACAAGCAAGATGTTTCTATGACATGATTTCTGTCTGCCTTATCTCTGCAGCTTTACCTCCATCTCTGCTCTTGCCTGTACCATTATTCTGTATTACTGGACATTCCCAATAACAATTTATACGTTTTCACATCTCTGTTCCCTCCTGCATGCTGTTACCTTCACTGAGAATCTTCTGTGTTTTCCATTACCTGCCTGATAATCTACTAGTCTTATAAAGCTCAGTTGCTGTGCAGACCTGGCCAACCATCTAAAGGAAATTCATCAGTCCTCTCTCCCTTGTTTTAGACGTAGTATCACAGCTCTTCTTGTTACTCAAATTCACATGGTTGCTATAAAGATCAGTGAAATGAAGCTGGGAAATTATTTCTGAAACAATAAACAGCTACGAAATTACTTTGAAATTATCAGTAGGCAATGCTGGATAATAATCCCAAGAGAACCTTTGTGCTTCTTTGTTTTTCTCCCTTGGCACTGACGTAAGGTTCCGTCACACTGTAATATCATTATTTATTTAATTTTGTCATTTCAGCCCCTCCTTTTAGTCTGTCTCTGGGAACACAAAGAGCAGACTGCTAATCAGAAGAATCCCAGCTGGAATGAAATTGACAGTGTGGGTGCTGAACAAAGTGTTATTAACACTGTGGGCAGAGCAAAGGATCAGAGAAATGCTTTCTTCCTAGAAATAGCTCCCTGGGCTCTCCTCCACTTTGTTTGCACCTCTAGGTGTTAGTCATGTGAACTTAAAAATATAGGACAAAAGATTCAGACCTACCCTGTCTCTTTAAATAAGGTCAATCCCAAATGTCTGAGCATATCCAGACAATTGTATGGATCCATTCAGTTGGAAAAACATTCATTAGCAGGCCCGATGTTAGATGCTAGGGTTCTCAAAACTGAAGCAAGCAAAACCTCTGCTTCAAGTAGCTAGCTCTCCTGCTAACCTATGGGAGAAAAGCGAAACCAAAATTTGCACAGAGTGGGATACACTTCATAATGCAGACAAACACGATGACATGATGACATGGCTAATAAATCTTCACAGGTTGGAAGCAAGAAAGAGATCAAGAAAGATTTCTCAGGTGAAAAAACAAAATATATTTACCAGTATATTTAAACAACTTCCCATCAAACCAATTTTGTTTTTCCTGCCCAGCCTTTAGAGCATATGTTCTATGAACTTATCATTTAGTCAAATATCTTCTAAATTTGGAAAGACTGTTCATAACCTACATTTTAAATTACAGTTAAAGCACTTTCCTCTCTTGCCTTCTATCCAGTCTGAATTTTAGATAAACTTGATGTTTCTTTCAGCAAAACCTAATGTTGAAGTGAAGTGAAGTGAAAGTCGCTCAGTCATGTCTGACTCTTTGCGACCCCATAGACTCAGTCCATGGACTTCTCCAGGCCAGAATACTGGAGTGGGTAGCCTTTCCCTTCTCCAGGGGATCTTCCCAGCTCTGGGATCGAACCAAGGGTCTCCCATATTGCATGCAGATTCTTTACCAGCTGAGCCACAAGGGAAGCCCCAACTCAATGTTATATGTGAACTAATGTTATATGAAACTAATATTCTGCATATTTATTTTCTTACTAAGGATTTTTTTCTAGCCAAATATTTTCAGTTTATAGCACTCAGTGTCATAATCAATTTCTTATAAGTTAAATTTCATTTTAAGCTGATGGCAATTCTAACTTATTTCCATACTCTATTTCTTTCATTTCTGCATCTATAAAACTATTAACACTTCCAAGTCCTTTGAACAGACTGGAGACTCACTTATGAACACAGAGGATCATGTTGTCTCACTCACAAATTTAGCAAGTCCGTTCCAGATAGATACTGCAAGGTCAAAGCCAGACTAAGCCAGGATCAGACCTCGAGTTATGAGCAATTTTTACTAGATTCTTAAGCTTCTTATGTATTTCAAGGAAACCTGAAGCATCCTTTTTTAGAGTTGATTCAATATGAATGACTTATAGCCACCGAACCCCATAGTAAACATAAAAAATTGGAAATAAACCTCACACTTATGAAATTTTTAAAGGGAAAGTTGATTAGATAAAATCCAAATGGAAATGAAAATCTCTGGGAAAAAATTTCTCAAAAAGGTATAGGATGACCCTCCTGTTATTGCTGCTTTCATTTGGGTAGTAGTCTTATGTGCAAGCATATGAGGTTGTCAGATGACAAATTTCATGGTTAATTTCAATATTAAAACCCTGCTTTTGAGTTTGGTCATCAGTGAACCTATTTGTGGGGCAGGAACAGAGATGCAGACATAGAGAACAGACTTGTGGAAACAGTGGCGGATGGGAGAGATTCGGATGAATTCAGAGAGTATCATTGAAACATATATATTACCATATGTAAAAGAGATAGCTAGTGGGAAGTTGCTGTATCACACAGGGAGCTCAACCCAGTACTCTGCGACAACCTAGAGGGGTGGGATGGGGTGGGCAGTGGGAGGGAGGCTCATGAGGAAGGAGACACAATGTATACTTATGGCCGATTGACATTATTGTATGGCAGAAACTAACACAACATTGTAAAGCAATTATCCTCCAATTAAAAATAAAAATAAATAAAAAAGAAATGAACAAAAGTTCTTTGGCTATGCACCAGCCTTGCTTCAACTAGTAGGAAACGTGAGAAAACAGTAAGCCATTGCTTTTATAGAATAAAGCAATGAGGCTAAAAACACAATGAAAGCCAACAATCGTGTGTCTCCAAGGGTAAAGAGCTAATTTAATGCTGCTCTTTTACAACAAGTGCAAGTAAATAGTTCTCATTCATGCTTTAATTAATCAGATTAATGTAAGCACTAGTTGGATGGAATAAATGTTTGTCTTTTCCATTATTGTGTGTTATGATTTGCTTATTGGTGTCTCAGCTCCATTTCAGATAGCTTAGAGGAATAATTCTGCTTATTCAAGCATGCTGGCAGAGTTGGTTCCAACAAGAAATATCTCTGCATCTCAGAGTATGGCTCAAAGGTATCTGCAGAGAAAATACCATTTCTATTAAATCAGGCAAGAACATTTGTCTCAAAGAGATGAATCAAAAAAGCACTTTTTATTAAGTTCAGACCGAATGTTTTAAGAGACTCTTCTTTTGCTATGCTATTCTTTATGGTAGAATACCTTCACCATCTCTCTTGCATCTTTTTATCTTTTCTCCTCCATCATCCTCCTTAGGGCTGACTCTGGAGTCACCTGTTTCTGAACCTGCCCTGACTACCCTGGCCCACAGTGCCACTCTTCTGTAAACACTGAGTTTTTTGCATTGATTCTGACAATAACAGAACAAGTATATGGTCAATATTTTGATGTATGCCTAGGCTAGGGAAAACGCGGGCTTTGGTGAAAGACATCATTGGGTGAAATCTCAGTTCAACTATTTACTTAACCTTTTTTACTACCAATTAACTCCTCTGTGATAACTATCTGGTAAGGTTGTGAATATTAAATTTTTTAAAAAGTAGTATGCCTAGAACAGTGTAGACATTCTATAAATGTTATTGTGGTATTTACACAAATGATATCGTAAACCATGATAAAGTAGTTTTATTCATGTTAACTATATTTTTGGCTAGAAAAAGATACATTTTTAGCAAAACTGGGAATCAAAATTATTCATTTCTGAGTCTTCCAGCAATACTATATCCTAAATATTCCCAAGAAGGCCCTTGTGAAGTATTAACAGATTCATTTACAGTTGACCCTTGAACAACATGGGTCTAAACCACAAGGGTCCACTTAGAAATGGATTTTTTTCAACAAATGTGTATGTACTTCAGACTGCATAGGCCCTGCTTGGTTGAACCCACAAATGCAGAATTGGGAATATGGAAGGCAGGAGGAACGAATGTAGGATTATGTGGGAATTTTTGACTGCAGGGAGGATTGGTACCTCTACCACCCCTCCCCAACCCCATACTATTCAGGATCAACTGTTCTCACCTCTTATTTAAAAGATTATTGAATGCTTTAACACAAAACAAAATACATACAGGAAAACCCAAGTTTACCAAGATCCTCACTCTTACTTGCTTCATACAATTTCATTTCTATATCCCAGACTCTCTTTTTCCCTTTAATAGGATCACTTTCCTCATTTCAGCTATTCAGTTCTCTCATCATTTACTTGCTTCCTAAAGAACAATTGTAAAAGATGGTTTCTAATAATTCAGTCTTGCAGTTTGTGAACAACTGAAGAACTGTTCTTAGACTGCCTTCTTTTTAACAAGTAAATCTTTACGGAATAAGGTTGTCTGTTTCGTGAATAAAAAGTTAAGGGATCACACACAAAACATGGTGATATATTATGGATGAAGTTACATACACATACATGCAAACACACATGAACTATATACATTCCCTAGACCCAGTGAGAACTAATAAGGTCCTAACTAAGGCAGAGGCAACAGAATGGAAAGAAAAATAGAAAAGAGATATTAAAATATTATAACATACAAAATTTCAAAACAAGATAAAGGTGTCAAGAATATTCATTGATCTTTTCAACACATGATGTTGGGTCTATTGGATATCCATATGCAAAAGAAAGAGATTGGACCCCTTCCTTACAGCATGCAGAAGAATTAAGTCAAAATGGATTATAAGTTTAAATTTAAGAACTAAAATTATAAAAAAAGCATAGAAGTAAATCTTTATTACATTGCGTTAGGCAATAATTTCTTAGATATGACCAAAAAAAACACATGACAAAGAAATACAAATAAATTCTAATATATCAAAACTTACAAACTTTGATCCTTCAAAGATTATCATCAAGAAAATGAAAACACAACCCACAGAATGGGAGAAACCTTTGAAAATCATCAAGTCAATAAAAAACAAATAACCTAATTTAAAAACTAGCAAAGAAATTCAATAGACATTTCTTCAAAGGAAATATATCAGTGGTCAATAAATATAGAAAAAGATGCTGAATACCATTAATCACTAGGAAAATGCAAACCAAAACCAAAATTCACATCCACTAGGAAGGCAATGATAACAAAAATAACAATAGCAGCAGATAAAAAATATAAGTGTTGTTGAGGATATGGAGAAATTCCCCTTCTACATTCCCTGTTGGGAATGTAAAATGCCTAAGCCATTTTGGAAAACAATTTGGCAGTTCCTCAAAAAGTTTAAGAGAAAAGTTACCATATGACCCAGCAATTTCAATCTTAGATAATACTGAAAAGAAGAAAAAAGAAATACATTCACACAAAACCATGTGTTGAATACATGAATGCTCACAGCAAGATTATTCAGAATAGCCAAAAAGTAGAAACAAAACAAACATTCTATCAACTGTTGAATAAATTAATTGATTAAATGTGGTCAGACATGACTGAAGCAACTTAGCACACATGCACAAGAGTCGAGTTTTTACCTAATATTTGTTTATATTTTTCTTGCATCACTTTTTCCCATGTAAAATATACACATTGAAGAAATGCAACCAAGCAGGTTATTTTTAAAATTTTAATTTATATAGCTTTAGTCAAGGCAGTTTGAAAAATTTGAACTCCATTTCTGTTTCTCCTAAGCGTTATAAAATTAAAAGATGCTTGCTTCTTGGCGGAAAAGCTAAGACCAACCTAGACAGCATATTAAAAAGCAGAGACGTTACTTTGCCAACAAAGTTCCGTCTAGTCAAAGCTATGGTTTTTCCAGTAGTCACATATGGATGTGAGAGGTGGACTAAAAACTGAGTATCGAAGAATTGATGCTTTTGAACTGTGGTGCTGAAGAAGACTCTTGAGAGTCCCTTGGACTGCAAGGAGATCCAACCAGTCCTTCCTAAAGGAAATCAGTTCTGCATATTCATTGGAAGGACTGATGCTGAAGCTGAAACTCCAATACTTTGGCCACCTGATGAGAAGAACTGACTCATTGGAAAAGACCCTGATGCTGGGAAAGATTGGAGAAGGAGGAGGAGAAGGGGGCAACAGAGAATGAGATGGTTGGATGCATCAGAGACTCAATGGACATGAATTTGAGTAAACTCCGGGAGTTGGTGATGGACAGGGAAGCCTGGCATGCTGCAGTCCACGGGGTCACAAAGAGTCGGACACGACTGAGTGACTGAACTGAACAGCATTATCATTAGGGTATCACAGACCTTCAAGCTAGAAAAGGGACAAATCTTTCCACACCATTTTCAAAGACTTCTAATACTGATGAAAACAGTAGGTTCAAACACTAATCATAATTAGTGTGAATTGACATTTACTAATATGTTATTATTTAACTTATACGCAGAGTATATCATGAGAAACGCTGGGCTGGAAGAAGCACAAGCTAGAATCAAGATTGCCGGGAGAAATATCAAGAACCTCAGATATGCAGATGACACCACCCTTATGGCAGAAAGTGAAGAGGAACTAAAAAGCCTCTTGATGAAAGTGAAAGAGGAGAGTGAAAAAGTTGGCTTAAAGCTCAACATTCAGAAAACGAAGATCGTGGCATCTGGTCCCATCACTTCATGGGAAATAGATGGGGAAACTGTGTCAGACTTTATTTTTTTGGGCTCCAAAATCACTGCAGATGGTGACTGCAGCCATGAAATTAAAAGACACTTACTCCTTGGAAGGAAAGTTATGACCAACCTAGATAGCATATTGAAAAGCAGAGACACTAGTTTAAACAAAGGTCCATCTAATCAAGGCTATGGTTTTTCCAGTGGTCATGTATGGATGTGAGAGTTGGATCGTGAAGAAGCTGAGCACTGAAGAATTGATGCTCTTGAACTGTGGTGTTGGAGAAGACTCTTGAGAGTCCCTTGGACTGCAAGGAGATCCAACCAGTCCATTCTAAAGGAGATCAGTCCTGGGTGTTCTTTGGAAGGACTGATGCTAAAGCTGAAACTCTAGTACTTTGGCCACCTTATGCGAAGAGTTGACTCACTGAAAAAGACTGATGCTGGGAGGGATTGGGGGCAGGAGGAGAAGGGGACGACAGGGGATGAAATGGCTGGATGGCATCACTAACTCGATGGACGTGAGTCTGAGTGAACTCTGGGAGTTGGTGATGGACAGGGAGGCCTGGCGTGCTGCGATTCATGGGGTCGCAAAGAGTCGGACACGACTGAGCAACTGAACTGAACTGAACTGAGTATGTTATTAAGGGCTTCCCTCGTAGCTCAGCTGGTAAAGAATCCGCCTGCAATGCTGGAGCCCTGGGTTTGATCCCTGAGTTGGAAGATTCCCCGGAGGAGGGCATGGCCACCCGGTCCAGTATTCTTGCCTAGAAAATTTCCATGGACAGAGGAGCCTGGTGGGCTCCAGGCCAGGAGGTCACAAAGAGTCAGACATGAATAAGCGACTAAGCACAATTACTCCTTATTGCTCAGATATCTTTCTTGCCTAAGACAGTCGCTGTAACACTGTCCCTGCCTTTGGCTTCTGTCATAGGTTCATATTTCTCTGGCCACCAAATCTGTTTCAATATTGAACATTAGTCTCAATCAGAACCAACTGATCAAAATACCAAAACTTTACAATTGGACTAGTGCTGTGAAGATATAAACATGTAATTCCTGGAGGTCCTCTTGGCATAAAAAAGGAGAGTATATCTATAAATAAAGCCAACAGTGAGAAAAGAAAAGGCCACAGCTGGAAGAGAGATTAGGTCCAGATGATTTCATTTGATCTCTGGGGTGTAGGCTTGCCCAAAGCCATTTCATATTCTGGATTTTCCAATTTTATAAGCCAATAAACTCTCTTTTCACTTAAGCCAATTATGGGTGAGCATTCTGTCACTTGAAGCCAAATAATCCCAATTAATTTTTACATCACTACTCCTAAAATACCTGCTTCACGGAGGCAAAGGAAAACTGAGCAGTCTTTTCCATAGCCACCTAAGGCCCCTACATAACACTAAATCATAAGTAAGGCCCACTTGGTAAATCTTTCCAAACGATGTTGGTTATTAATGTGATTGATCTAAGTCTGTGTAAAACATAAATGGAATAGCACTGTATTAAAGAAACTTTTTTATTTGCAAGTGCTCAGGGAAAACATTATCAGATATGTGATAGCTCTCAAAAAGCATTTTTAGTTCTAGCACTTGAAATTCTTGTGCTCAATTACAAATCTGATTTATTAAATGGCAATCTCATTTTATTTGTTGTTACTGAGCACTGGGCTTTACTTTTGCTAATGCTTGGAACACACTCTGTGAATTAAACACTCAGGAAAATACCTGCAACAATTCCTGCAATTGACCTCCACGTTAAAAATGGCATAAAGACTGTTCAACCGAATGGCATTCTTCAGGCAAGAATACTGGATTGGGTAGCCATTCCCTTTCCAGGGGATCTTCCCAACTCAAGGATCAAACTCAGGTCTCCTGCAGTGCAAGCAGATCCTTTACTATCTGAACCACCAGGGAAGCCCACACGGTATGTTACCTAAATGAAAGGCCTCCAACTTGCAAAAGAGACAGGGCAGACAAGCTTGCTTTGTCACCTCATTCATTTCCTCCAAATGTATGACCCATACAATCAGTAAGTTTTTCAATGTCTTCTTCTTTAGCTGCTAGCTTGCTACTTTGTAGTGGCAAAAAAAACACACCAAAAAACAAAAAACAAACAAACAAAAAAAACAACCATAGGACTAAATTTTCTAGAGATTATTTATTTCACTCTTCTCTAATTAAAATTGTGTATGTGTTCAATCAGGGACCATTCATACCTTGAATCATTAATCTTTCTCCATGTAACCAAACCATAGTAATCAGAATATATATATTTTTTCTGACAGATCATTTCTGTCTAGATGATCAGAGGTGATCAAAAATTTAGTAGACTATATGGTTTTAGTTATGTCAGACTCTAGATTCTTGGTGTGATACTTTAGGGAATGAGAACTCTGGTTTATTGTTATGGCTGTTTCTTACTTGCTGAGTTACCTACTTGTTGTTCAAGGCAACCACTCAATTACTAATAATTAGCAACTTTAAAAAGTAAAAACTACATCCTTAACCTTCAGTTGTTCTTAAAGTTACTATCAAAAGTATTGGAATTTGTAGAACAGATTTTTAAGCAGTGAAGAAAAATTGTTCACACAACTCAGTTAAAAAAGAAAAAACCCTGAACTGCATTACTGACAGTTATCATCACGCTGCTTGTCAGTGATGATATAGACAATGCTAGTTCAATTACTCAACAAGGACACTCTTCAAACAGAGGAACCCAATAAGAACAAAATCATTGTAGTGTCTGATCAATTCTGCTGGTAGAAAATTCAGTAGATTACAGAGATGTAAAGTTAGTGAATCAGTGGGGCTTTAGATACAACAGCATACTACAATGGATTTGGAGAGATGATGAAATGAATGTGGATTAACTAGAAAGTGAATCACAACATTTAAATTGGAAATTTCAACCAAGGAACCAAGAACTAATAAATGCAATGTTATATTCCAAAGAAGGTTCCAGACATATATATCTGAATGAAGTTTCACGATTCTCACAACCCTGCACCTACGTCAAGGAAACCAAACTTGGTCTGTAGATATTAGAGGGGATTTTTGAAGAAGAACTGTTCTGAAACTTCTATTAATCCTCAAAACAACTTCCACCAAGAGAGAAGAGTGGAGGTATCTCCATCTTCACCTCAAATATAGTAATAGGATTTTCAAAGGCATCAACCATGAGACTTAATACATATCCCCAATATGACTCAGGCATCAGTTCAGTTCAGTCGCTCAGTTGTGTCCAACTCTTTGCGACCCCATGAATTACAGCACGCCAGGCCTCCCTGTCCATCATCAACTCCCGGAGTTCACTCAGACTCGCATCCATCGAGTCAGTGATGCCATCCAGCCATCTCATCCTCTGTCGTCCCCTTCTCCTCCTGCCCCCAATCCCTCCCAGCATCAGAGTCTTTTCCAATGAGTCAACTCTTCTCATGAGGTGGCCAAAGTACTGGAGTTTCAGCTTTAGCATCATTCCTTCCAAAGAAATCCCAGGGCCGATCTCCTTCAGAATGGACTGGTTGGATCTCCTTGCAGTCCAAGGGCATAGGAAACAAGAAAATCTAACATGCTGCTTTTGTAAAGCAAAAGAGAGGTGGTTTCTGTATTGGGATTGGAGTTCATCTCTGTAAACCGTTTGGCAAAAACACACAAAGTTTTCCACATGGAGAGTCAATTTTGAACCAGTTTTAAACGTTTTCAATTGTCTATCTGAAAAAGCAGAGATGTGGATAAATAACTTGGATGAAGTGGGTCTTCAGAAAACTATGAACTCCGGGAGGAGTATTTTCTAGGAGGAATAAAAACACATTGCCCTTGTGAGAGGAAGAATAATCAAAAATTCTCAAATACTGCTTCTAAAAATCACTCTTGAAAGAAGAATTGCCCCTAAGCATTTGGCAATCCCTAAGATAGCATATTGAAAAGCAGAGACATTAGTTTGCCAACAAAGGTCCATCTAGTCAAGGCTATGGTTTTTCCAGTGGTCATGTATGGATGTGAGAGTTGGACTGTGGAGAAGCTGAGCACTGAAGAATTGATGCTTTTGAACTGTGGTGTTGGAGAAGACTCTTGAGAGTCCCTTGGACGGCAAGGAGATTCAACCAGTCCATTCTAAAGGAGATCAGTCCTGGGTGTTCTTTGGAAAGACTGATGCTAAAGCTGAAACTCCAGTACTTTGGCCACCTCATGCGAAGAGGAAAAGACCCTGATGCTGGGATGGATTGGGGGCGGGGGGAGAAGGGGACGACAGAGGATGAGATGGCTGGATGGCATCACCGACTCGATGGACACAAGTCTGAGTGAACCCCGGGAGCTGGTGATGGACAGGGAGGCCTGGCATGCTGCGATTCATGGGGTCGCAAAAAGTCGGACACGACTGAGTGACTGAAGTGAACAGAACTGAAGACATCAAGATGATGAAGCTGTCTTACAGCCTTACCAGCCTGCGAGGGGTGCTCCTCAGAAAGAGAGAGGCAGTGGAACTTCCCTCAGCAAAGCCAAGGGGTCCCGAGGAGAGGTGAGCCTGCTGTCCGCCAACCCAGCCCCTCGGCAAGCGACAGACAATCAGAGGCGACAGGGGTTCCATCTAAGCAGTTCCGCTTTATTGCCACAAACTCTTGGTTTTTATAGTCAAGCAAGGGGGTTTTGCGAGGGACTTTCCATAGTTGCACCAATCATGTGAAAGGTCAAATCATCATGTGTCTTCATTATAACAGGAGTCTATGGTGATCACTCGCTGTCTACGTGCACGGAAATCAAGAGAGCCAATCAAAAACTGTAACATAGACCACGCCCCTATCTCTTCCATCAGGCGCCATCTTAGTTTCCCAACCGCAAAGCTAACCCATCTTTTTTAAGGTTTCCCATTTAGGGCCCCGCACCAGCCAAGTAAGAATTTTCCCTCTCATTAGCCATCGCCTCCAGTCTTTAATCCTGCAAGCTCAGGACCCAAGCAAAAGTGGTATGCTGGGAGAAGAGAGGTAGAGTTTTGAGGAAGAGAGAGAAATGACTGTATTTTTATTTCCATCAGAAAAAGAAAATTTTAAGTTTAAATCAAGTTCAAAATGTTATTTTCTAAATGGGTTATTTATATAGCTATTAATAAATTGAGATCAAGTTTGTAACAAAATGAGACTATAAGCCTTTGTATCATTGAAGAGTGACAAGAAAAACTACTTGGCATGTTCAAGATTTTAACTATAAGCATGATAAATTCTTCCACTGTATCCCTTTTTGAAAACAGTGGCAATAAAAACAGAATTTTCTTTGATATCATACTCTGTGAGTGAGCCTTGGCCTGCTCAACATGTTATTTGACTGTGAATAGTCTGTACACAATTGATGACCCAGTATTTACATAGTCACAATGCCTATGAGGATATTTATTCCTAGAGCTCTCAAATGAGAGTTTTTGCATGTAATTTGTTCAGGCATTTTAGTAGCCACTTAGCTAAAAACAGAATGACTATCTTATTTCAAAGGCTTCCAAACTGTCAAATAAGTCCAGATAACTTAGAGATAACTAACAAACAAGCAATGAAAAGCCTTTGGAAGAGTCTAGAGAAGTATGAAATATCCAAGTCTTCATTTTCTGGAAAAAATAGGAGGCTAAATTATCAAGTTAGATGTTAATTGAGAGAAGAGTGTGTATGTGTGTAGGAGATAAAAATAATAGAGTGCAAAGAAATCTTTATACAAAGTCAAGTAAAAATATGTATCTCAAAAATAAGCCTTATGAATAAATGTAGTATTTTATAGTTTGAAAATCATATTTCCATTTTCTTTATCTTGTTAACAATCCTGTGAGGGAAGTGAGGCCATAAAATTTACACATTTACAGTTGAGAACACTGAGCCTGAAAAAGTTCAAGTATTTTGCCTAATACCACACAGATTTTGATTTCACTAGGGCTGGAACCTAGGGCTCTTCCTGTGTTCTAAAAGAGATGTTGATTTCAATGCAAATTTTCAATGGAAAATTTTTTAATACATTAAAACAAAGGGCTTTTTTTTGTTTTGTTTTGAGAGAGTAGCTTATGAAGCTTGAGTAAATACACATAAATTATTTTACATCTGTAAATAACGTTTGACACTTAAAAACACATGGGTCTCCAACTGTCCTGGAAATAAAAAGTTTAATTAAACAGAAATCCATGGGGTTTTGGTGGATGATTTGCCCAGCAACCACTCTCACTTCTAATAAGAGAACTTCCCCAATTTCGCACAGGTAACTACCTCTCACCTGCTCGCAGTCCACCTGATTTGGGTGAGTTGACTCCCTCCCCTTCTCTAAAGGTGGCCCCTAGCCCAAGTTCTTTCCTCTAAAGGTGGCAAGTTTGATCTTTTGAAGCAACTTATCCTCTTGGTCTCTGTGACTGGTCAGGGTTGGGCACCTGACCCAATCAAAGGTCATGAGAGCTGATCCTGGGGGTTTTGCTGGTGCCCTTGGTGATGAAGTGCACTCATTCTCACTCTTCCTGAACCTGGTGGATGAAAGCCAGGACCTGCAGGAGCACACCGTGTGCAGACAGCCTGAATAAGACGGAAGCCAGTGCAGAAGAAAACTCAGCCAGTGATAGAGGGAAAGGTTCCAGAATCATATTTCAAGACTTGAATCCAGGTGTGCCCAAAGCTCCTCTAACTCCCACAGTTTTTACTTTATGAGCCTATTATTGCTCCTTTCGGGCTTCCCCAGTAAACAGTCCACCTGCAATGTAGGAGACGTGGGGGAAATCACACGGACAGAGGAGCCTCCAGGGCTGCAGTTCATAGGGTCACAAAGAGTCGGACACAACTTAGCGACTAAACAACAACAACTGCACCTTTCGTCTTGCTGCTGCTGCTGCTGCATCGCTTCAGTCGTGTCCGACTCTGTGTGACCCCATAGACGGCAGCCCACCAGGCTCCCCCGTCCCTGGGATTCTCCAGGCAAGAACACTGGAGTGGGTTGCCATTGCCTTCTCCAATGCATGAAAGTGAAAAGTGAAAGTGAAGTCGCTCAGTCGTGTCTGACTCCTAGATTCTGTCGCTTACAATCCAGAGAGCTCCAAAATGCACACGGTGTCAACAGAGCCTTATGATTTCCTCTGGAGTAGTTTTCTAGGAGCACTTGTTAACACACTTCACAGAGACCATTCTGTGTGAACTGAGGACTTCGGGACACTTACACATTGTAAAGCCAGCTATCCCATTTTTGAAGCTGCTTTTTTTTTTTTTTAATATTTCACATGAAAAGTGAGGAATAATTTTTCTCTGAGGGAAAGTTTCAGTCATGTGTCCTGCAGTATCGGTGTGTACCTCCATCTGCAGTTGTGCATTGTGTTGAAACAGCTGTGTCTTCGGTTTCCCTCCCTAGTCCATAAACTCCTTCAGTCCAGGGACAGTGTTTTATTCTTACTCATTCCCACCATGCAGTTTTCAATGACTACTTTCTAAGCAAATGAATAATTCAAACTTCAACATTTTAAATCATCAAAATTACTGCCACACAGTTCCTGAGATTTCCCGTCTCAAGGCATTCTTTAACAGCGTTACTACATGATTTTTCACATAAAACACACTGAGCATGTCCCTAATCTATCATGATAATCAGTGAGCACAGATGAATAACAGAATTCTCAACTTGAAGCTTCTAAGAGAGAGAGCTAATCAGGCTACACATTTTTATTTGTGTTCCCAAACCTACCCAGATCAAAGGACCTCCAGCCTTGCTTTAATATGACTTTATCTGTGACTTCATCTGCTGTGCTCTTAAATATAAATAAATAAATAAGGGGCTAGAGGAAGTAAATTAGTAGTATCTACCTGAAGGCTGGGAAACTGACACTCTTAAAACAGTGAGAATAAATCAACAACCAATATTTATCTAAGTGCTTACAATTATCCACCTCATGCAGAGCACCTGCCTTGGTGTTAACCAGCATTTAACTACTGGGCGAGCGGCTGCCAGGCTCTGCTTACTGCTAGGAATTATTTTAGATTCTAAAGTCTGTGTTTGCATTATCAGCTCTTCTATTTGACTGCCTCCCAAGCCTACCATAGCCTGTTCTAGCCCACTCACTTAGTGAGGCTGCCTGGCGCAGGAGCAAAGCACTGTGTGAAGCCCATTAATGTCCAGTAGGACAGCCCACCTTCATCCACCTGCTCCACTTGAAGCTGAACAAATGGATCCAGGTGTGCAGTGATCCATAGCAACAGGGACCAAAGCCAGGGCCACCTGCCTGCTGGGTAGCAGAGGGAAAGATTTTTCTAGAAGACTACACATTGCCAGTTTGGGTGGCTCAGACGGTAAAGCATCTATCTACAATGCAGGAGACCAATGTTCAATCCCTGGGTCGGGAAGATTCCCTGGAGAAGGAAATGGCAATCCATTCCAGTACTATTGCCTGGAAAATCCCAGAGACAGAGGAGCCTGGTAGGTACAGTCCATGAGGTAGCAAAGAGTTGGACCCAACTGAGCAACTTCACTCACTCACTCACTCAGTATCTCTAGATGGAAGAATATTTTGCCAAGGGAAGTAAAGGTAATATTCTTTCCAGATAGAGATATACACAATGATGACAACTTGTGTTGCTAGAAGTACCTTATTGCAAGAAGAATATGGATACAGTTGCCCTGTGAAAGACTTTAAAAGATACTTAGCACTAGTTATCTACCATATAAAAAATAAACTTAGAATGGATTAGAGACCTAAATGCAAGACCAGAAACAATAAAACTCCTAAAAGAAAACATATGTAGAACACTCTTTGACATAAATTGTAGCAATATTTTTTCGATTTGTCTCCTAAAGCAAACAAAAGCAACAATAAATAAAGGGGATCTAGTTAAACTTGTGGTTTTCCAGGTAGCACTAATGGGAAAGAACCCACTTGCCAATGCAGGGGACATATGAGACACAGGTTCAATCCCTGAGCTGGAAAGATCCCCTGGAGGAGGGCATGGCAACCCACTCCAGTATTAGCTGGAGAATCCCATGGACAGAGGAGCCTGGTGAGCTACAGTCCATAGGGTCGCAAAGATATGACTGAAGCAACTCAGCACGCATGCACAATTAAACTTAAAAGCTTTTGCACAGCAAAGGAAACCATCAACAAAATGAAAGGATGATCTACTAAATGGGAGAAAATATTTGCAAATGATGTAACTAATAAGGGGTTAATATACAAAATATTTAAATAGCTCATACAACTTGACAGCAAAAAAAAAAAAAAAAGAAACCCAACAACCCAAATTAAAAGTGTTCAGAAGACCTGAATAACATTTTTCCAAAGAAGACATACAGAAGGCCAACAGTCACATGAAAAGATGCTCAACATCATTAATCATCAGAAAAACACAAATCAAAATCACAATGAGATATCACTACACACCCATCAGAATGTGCTCAGTCCCTCAGTCTGACTCTTTGTGGCCCCATGGACTGCAGCCCACCAGGCTCTGCTATCCATGAGAATTTCCAGGCAAGAATACTACAGTGGGTTGTCATTTGTTCCTCCAGGGGATTTTCCTAACCTAGGGATCAAACTCACACATTGGCAAGCGGATCCTTTGCTACTGACCCACTGGAAAGCCATCGATTTCATATAAACAGATATATATATACACACACAATATATACAATGGGACACTACTCAGCCATAAAAAAGAGTGAAATTTTGCCATTTGCAAAAACATGAATGGACATGAAAGATATTACATTAAATGAAGTAAGTCAGAGAAAGATATCATTTATATATGGAATCTAAAAAATAAAACTAGTGGATATAACAAAAAAGAAATAAACACAGATATACAGACAAACTTGTGGAAAGGGGCAGAACAGGGGTGAGGGATTATAGTTATTTACAATTACTGCATATAAATTAAGCTATAAGGATATGTTGTACAACACAGGGAATATAGACAAAAATTTTAAATAACTATAAATAGAATATAACCTTTAAAATTGTGAATCACCATGTCATACACTTGAAACATATAATATGATGTATCAACTATACTTCAATAAAAATTGTTTTTAAAAAGGATAGTGTTACTTATTGTAAGTAAATATGATAAAAATTGCTTCTACATCCATACAGCTGAGTAGATCTATAGTAAATTAGTTTTCCTCCACAGAACCACATTTTATATACTTAAAATCACTACATTCCTTAGGCTTAAACACCGTAACACAATTAACATTTCCCTATAGTCCATGGGGTTGCAAACAGACAGACACAACCTAGTGACTAAACAACAATGGAATTTGTACTCTCACCAACAGTACCACTGCTCCCTTTTTCATTTGGGTCAATTTTGAGACTCATTATTCATAAGTCCTGTATCCTCCATTTTTATTATTTGTCTCACACTTGGCAATGAAAAATTTCTGATGTGAGCACTCCTGCTGTCTGTAGTTCTTAATTTTAGCACTTTTTTTTCCAAGTTGCTTAATTAGGTTTCAGATTAGAAATGCTGCCGCATTACAAAAAGGATTGCCTCTTTTGTTATCAAAGAAATAATCATTTCTCTCAGAGATATTTTATTGTAATTTATTACATGGTTTTGTCCAATTTGTTTTCATAATTATTTAATACACAAACTACTGGGTACTAGAGACCACATCAGAAAATTTAGAATTATAAGGATAAGCAAACTATTTAAGCATTGATGAAACTTACAATCTACTAGGTGATCTAAGTAAGATATTTAACAATTATGCTACATGTCTACACATAACAAACACTAAGAGAGAGCAAAGCAGCTTTCCCACTAAATCCTTTACTGTAAGAAAAAAAGCGCAGGAACCACAAACAGTCTCATTGCAAATTCACCACATGTATGATCTCGGTCACATTCTTTGACCTCTTAAAACCTCAATTTCTATATCTTTAAAATGAAGACAATACCAGCACTCAAGAGTTGTGAGAATCAAATGAAAAAAAAATCCAAAAATACATAAAAAACAAACAAAAAATCCATGTGAGGCACAACACAGTACCAATCACTGTGCCCACTAAATGTAAGCATTCCATTTTTATGGTTATATATTTGTATACCAAAATGTCAGAGAGGTGAAAGGACAGAGAGACAAAGCAATGAAAAACTAAGATGTAAATTGTTCAGATAGGAGACTAATGATGTTGGGTAAGACCCTGGAAATGTTACTTCTGGTGATGGGGAAGGGAGGAAATAGGTCCTGAAAATGACCATCTGAATTTCCTGCCACTTCAGTGGGATGGAGCACCAAAATCTAAACAGGTTTGTAGAACATAAGGAAATGTGACGTAGAGGTAAAGTCGTTCAGTCATGTCTGACTCTTTGTGACCCCATGGGTGGTAGCCTACCAGGTTCCTCTGTCCATGGGATTTTCCAGGCAATAGTTCTGGAGTGGATTGCAATTTCTTTCTCCAGGGGATCTTCCTGACCCAGGGATCGAACCTGGGTCTCCCACATTGTAGACAGATGCTTAACCGTCTTAGCCACCAGGGAAGTCCAAGGAAATGTGACATTTCCTGAATGCCTAGGTTGTGGACTTGCAATTTAGACTTACTCATATAGTCAAGGCTGATGCCATGCAGAGCTAACTCCCTACACTTCTGAGTTGCGTGGTCTGGCCACTCAGCAGCCACTCAGAAAAGTAGGTTCCCACACCTTGGATATTGCACTGTTTGTTTCTGAGTCCAGAGAAGGGAAACCTGATCCAGGTAAACATCAGGCAAGGGAAAGAAAGGGATGTGCATGGGACTCTGAGAAAATACACAAGATTGATAGTAAATGGACCCCCAAACTTGTCCCAGCTACTGAAGCTGGAAAACTGAATAGAAAATAGTGGTTTATAGAAGTATGGTGTAAAGAAACAAGTAAGGGTTTGAAAGAATGAAGAGAAAGTTAAGCAAGAGACACTGAGAGATTTCTGTAGTAACTCCTTAAAATGGTACACAGATTGAAGCAGGAATCTGAGTTCTCTTCTCTAGTAGCTAAAGGGACCAAAACCTTAAAAAGGAATGCTGAATTTTACAGCCAAAAGATGTGAACCCAATCAAGATCCCCAGCCCCATAAAAGATTCTGACAAATTTGCCAAAGACATGACTCATTGCTTAAATATTATTACTTAATAAATCTTTCTATATGTTCACCCAACTCAAAACTATAAGCAAGTACCCCATCATTTTAATCCCTTCTGCTAAGTTTTAATTTTAACTTCTTTACATAGCATTGATCATTTCTGACATGTTATAATTTACTAACTTACTATGATTATTGTTTATTGCCTATATTTTCTCCATCCCTATAGCCTCATGAAAGTGGAAATCTTCATTTTGCTTCCTGATTGATATGTTTTAAGCATCAAGAACATTTCCTGGCAAATAATAGATCCTCAATATCTGTTGAATAAATGAATCCTTGAGCTGTTCACCTCTACCTTCTGCACTGATCTTATGCAAGAGTCTAGAACTTTGATATGATGGGTGGAGGTGCTCTAGTAATTATCAAGTTGAAGTTATTATCAACCTGTTATTTTTCATATACTTGGATATAGACAAAAATCATATATGCAACATAAATTTTATAATATATTTCAAATCTGTATCAGTCAGTTCAGTCGCTCAGTCATGTTGATTCTTTGCAACCCCATGGACTGCAACACACCAGGCTTCCCTGTCTCTGTTTCCACTTCCATCAACTTATGTATATCATCATCTTTCTCCCAGGTTTACAACAATAATACGCCATCTTTCTCCCTGACTTTCCTCTTGGCCTCGTTCTAGTAGATGCAATTCCTTAAGAAAGCAGTCCCTTGCTTTCTTTCTAGCTTTTCCTTCATCGGCATCTCCCAATTCCTCCCACACTCCTTGACCTTCACATTGTTTTCAATGACCCTTCTTTTCTGCCCAAAACACTTTTCGAAGTTTCATTAACCTATTTATCTTTGCAAACTTAGGGTAATTATTTTCTGAACACGGTAATAAACTGTATTCACAGTATAAACACAGTAATTTCAACCGGAAACAAATCTTTTCATTTCTTTTCTCCACTAATTAAGTGAAATTTCAAACTGCAGTGGACTTTTTTTATCAGCTAAATTCACCTTTTAAAATCAAAAAACTAAATAAAAATACATCTTACATAAAACAAGCTTTTCAAAGGACTAAACCCTCTACTTAGACATATAGTCTACAAATACTTTGCTATCTTATTGTGTTAGCATTAAATAATGCTAGTGACAAACAGCAAAAATGTAAGTTTAAGTAAATATTTTAAAAAATAGTATACTAAATTTAAATTTTTAACTATTTTCCTATTGATCTAATCCTGCATAGATTGGAGTGTAGTTACTTGCATGCACTAAATTTCAGAAGGTAGAATGAGGAACTGTATAAGTGAATTGTCTAAGAGCTTGCTTATAATTAGCAATAGACACTAAAGTCTCATGGAAAAAATAATAATGTATTTTTCCCTCTAGCTTAGCTGAATCCACAGTGTGACAATGTCACACTAACAAAGTTTGTGTAGGAAAAAAAAAGGTCTGCTGCTTAGTCACAAAGCCACAGAGCAGAAAAGCATGTGTGCATATGGGTAAACACATTATCCAGCGATCTTTCCTGAGAGAAGCAGAGCGTATCTCCAGGACCTGACCTTATCTGCTTTGCATCTGTCCTTTCCAAGTGAAATCTCCTGGTAAATAATGGACATTTACAGGAGTCTAAGAATATTTAGTCATCTGAATGGATGACACATTCTCACTTCTGACAATGTGTATGCTAGTATGAAAGGTAACATTGAAAGGTTATAGTGAAGTTAATGCCTCGCATTTAAATATAGGTCCCCACAAGTTATTACCGGAAAAGGTGAAGTACATTTGCTTACTTTCTAAAAATAGAGTAGATTCTTACATTAGATGGCAATGCGTTTCTCATTACTGGCTTTCTAAAGGAAAGAGGTAAACCATATGTCAATTTATACACAGTGACAAAATACCATCCTATGAAAAACAGGTAATTATTGAATACCTACTCCCAGCCAAGCATTGTGTTAGGTAACGAAGACAAGATATAAAGAAGTAGCGTTCTTGCCCTCAAGGAACTCATAGTCTGTGTAGGAGAGGTCTGAAGAGGATGACACACCGCAACTAAGTCACCATTTAAAGTGCAGTATGAAAAATACTATCAAAGAGTATGAAATAATAAAGTACAACCATGTAATACAATGCTACCCATAATCTGGGAAAAGCAGAAGAGGGTATATAATTCATTTATGGGGAGAGCAGGACAGGATATCAGGTTTATTATGCTGAGTCTCCAAGAATAAACAGCAATTATCCAGGTGTTAGAAGGGAAATGGGGATGAAAAAGGCAACAATGAAACATAATTTCAAACTGAGGGAATAGCAATTAAAAAGGCATAGCGGCCCAAGATAGCTTCAGATAATTGTAATTACATAGCTGTATAGCTACAGCATGGAGGGTAATCTATATTTGGAAATCACCTGGAAGCAGAGAATTTCTTACTGCATTATTCTTTTATAATAATGATAAAAATATTTTAATATTACTGAACTGAAGGACACTTAAGTAATATTTTGACAGTTGTTACATCTGGAATATTTGAGCCCATGAGATAAAATCATATTGTCTACTGAATAGACTTGAAACTGACAATTATCCTGTTTTTCAGATCGACTTTACCACCATGTAATTTTTGCTTTTCTGTACCAATTTTTCTCAGCTAACAAATGTGAAAAATAGCCACACTTCTCAACTTCTAGAGGTGTTATAAAGAAAAAAAGAAGTAATAAATGTAAAAATATTTCATTATTTTCTTTCAGATCAAAGAAATTATTTCATGCTGTAATTTACAATACCTTGTATATTAAGCACTGGGCAAAGTGAGCTTGTGTCAATATTTACCACCAGGAGATTCTGATCTAAAATGGACTACAGAAATATAAAAGGACAGAAAATATAATAACGTAAATTAGTCTAAGTTTTCATAAAATAGCATTTAATAAAAATAAATGCAACCAGAGTGGTAGGTAACTCTACTATTGAGGTGACTAAAGATAGAAGCATGGAAGCTGAGCATCAGCATGAATGAGGATGTCTTCTTTGAAAAGAAGACATATTCCAGGATCTCTTTGAATAGCTGCTGCTGCTGCTGCTGCTAAGTTGCTTCAGTCGTGTCCGACTCTGTGCGACCCCATGGATGGCAGCCCACCAGGCTCCCCTGTCCCTGGGATTCTCCAGGCAAGAACACTGGAGTGGGTTGCCATTTCCTTCTCCATTGAATAGCAGAAGGGATCTATTCTAAATCCAACTAAAAGGGAACAACTGAGGAAAAAATAAATATGAAGGTACATGTTTAGTGTATTTTTAGTATTTTAAATATATTTTTAATTGCACTGGTAATGCACATATATGTAATTGTACATGTTTCAGACAGAAAATAAATATACACAGCAAATCCTGAAATTTCCATACATTTACCCTTCATTCCTTCCTCCCCTAAAAACAACAGCTGTCAAACCCTTGAAATTTGTCTTGTACTGTTTGTATTTGGCATTTTACTTTAGGGATTGGTGCTTTTTTCCCCCCAGTACATTTTTATATCTTTGTGTTGTGTTCAACTTTCTAAAATATGTCTTTATTTTCTTTCAAACTGTCTAATGATTTCCCCCTGCTTTAGCTATTATATCATTTATGAGCACTTTTTATTATATTATTCCCCCAAGGTATCCTACTCTCACTTCATAGTTGCATCTAGGATATTAAATATATTCTTTATATATTTATCTTAGCTCCATGTAGTGTCCTGAATTTTTCAGATTTACAAGATATTTGCTTGGTCCAGACTCAGGGAACCACCATTCCAAATTGTAAGGTAGAGGAGGAAGGCAATGAAAGGGAGATATCTAAGAAAATTTTTAAAAAATGCTAAATCCGGTTTGTATGTTTGGAAAATAATTGTTACTCATTGACAGACCTAGTGGAGCAATTAAAAAATTAGCAATGAGTATGTGAATCAGATAAGGCAAATAATTTCATGATGATGTGTGAATTCTGTCTGTAAAATCTGGTATAATTTATATTCATCCAATATAATTTATATTCAGTAAGAATTTTATAATTTTTACTGTAATTATAATTCTGTCTGTTGATTTGTTATAGAAGTTCATTGCTTTTTTTTTCTTCCTCCAAATTTTATCCCATGATAATTCCCCCTCAATGTCCTAAGAATAGGGTTTATACTTTAATGTGTGTACACACACACACACACACACACACACAGCTTAGAATCATTTAAAATAAAAATCAGTTCCCCAGAAAACACTACCAGGAACTCTCCTGAGCAAATTAATACCCAAAAGTAGACATCAGAATGAACATACTTCTAAGTAACATTATTAGTGGAGAAATTAGTATGGCACGCTAGGGACTGGCAGTTAATAAGCATTACCAGTTGGCACTAGTGGTAAAGAGCCTGCCTGCCAATGCAGGAGATATAACAGATGCAGGTTCAACCCCTGGGTTGGGAAGAGCCCTTGGAGGAGGGCATGGCAACCACTCCAGTATTCTGGCCTGGAGAATCCCACCGACAAAGAAGCCTGGCAGGATACAGTCCATAGGGTTGCAAAGAGTCGGACATGACTGAAGCGACTTAGCATGCAGTGAAGGGATAAATTTGTCTGTAACAAGAGAAAAAAATAAAAGTTCCTCAAAAAGAGGAATATCTCATGACAGAAAAGGTATACGACAAAATGGTAAATTCTTTTGAATTCTCCCTGAATGTGTGAGTAGCAGCGGTCTAAATTAGCGGAAGTCCATTTCCTTTCTGCTCCTCCAGCACTTGGTACATATTTTATCATAACAGTTATCTTACTAGATTACAATTGCCTGTATGGTAAGATATGCAAAGTGCTAACTGATATGCTTTTACTTTCTTCCACATTTCATTGTTTCATCTGTAAAAGGTATGTAATAATTCTAGGGGTGGGTTAAATGAATATATGCAAAAGGCATAGAACCACATCTGGCACAAAGTACTGAATAAATTTTGGGTTTTGTTATTGTTATTATTTAATTTCTTCACTATTACCTGAGGCTCTTTCCCCAGCCACTCCCTAACATTCTGGCCAGATATCTAAACTATCATTCCCTATGGGGAACTGTCATGGGAAACAGAAAAAACAATCATCAGATTCTTGTGTTTTAAATTTAAAAGGTGTTAATCTAAGTGTATGAGTTGAACTGCATCCACATATCTTCAGAAAAAGAGAAAAAAAAAAACAAGACTTGAAATCCTAATCTCAAGGGGCTCAAAATACGTCCTTACTTGGAATAAGGTCTTTCTGAAAAAGAAAATAAAGCGTTAGTCATTCATTTGTGTGTGATTCTTTGCGACTGTAGCCCACCAGGCTCCTCCATTCATGGGATTCTCCAGGCAAGAATACTGGAGTAGGTTGCCATTCCCTTCTCCAGGGGATCTTTCCAAGCCAGGGATTGAAAGGTGGATTCTTTACTATCCGAGCCAGCAAGAAGCCCAAGGTCTTTACAGAGATAAGCAAATTAAAATGAAATCATTATGGTCAACCCTAATGCAAAATGACTTGTGACATTATAAAAAGGAGAAATTTGGACATGGAGACAGCACAGAGGGAAGATGATACAAAGAGATGGAGGGAGAACACTACAGAAAGATGGAGACAAAGACTAGAGTTACAGTGTCACACACCAAGGAATATCTGGGCTACCAAAAGCTGAAAGACACAGGGATGATGCTAGTTTTCAGAAGAAGCATGACTCCACTGACACCCTGACTTAGGACTTCAAACCTCCAGAACTGTGAGATAATAAATGTCTGTGGGTCTGAGCTAACCAGTGTGATCCTTTGTTGTAGCAGCAAACTATCACATTATGTGTAAGACAGGCGATTTCCGAGGAAAACTTTTGGATCCAGTTTACTACTGGCACAGAAGGAAGAGATTCAAGCTATACTCTTTGGGGGCTGGAAAGGAAGTCTGTGAGGAAACAAGACCCAAACCAACTGGGGTCTCTGTTAAGGACCTCCAACATAGTTTGCCTTCCCCAGGAGTAGCTAAAAAGCAGAAAGATAAGAAGCTGAAGTTTTCTAATATAGCAGGGACTGTGCCTCATTTTTCTGAAGCCCACAGAGCATATTATGCTCCATGGGATGGAAACAGGAGAAGAGAGATGGCAGTGTGGGGTGCCTGGGATGTGGGACTTAGGTCAGCTAATTACAGCCCAAAGTGACCCTGGAAAGTTGCTACTTGCTCTTCTTCTTCCCTCCTCCCCTAAGCACAGGAGGAAAGTTCCCCGAGAGAAAGAGCTGACAAAACCTGAGGTAACTAATGATCATGAAGAGGGGATGCTGCCAGGCAAAACTGAATCGATGGAGCTTCTGGGGCCCAACAGGAATTTAGGCACATTGGCAGATGTCTGAGTGAAGGGCTGATGATGTTCCAGAATCATACAAGATTCTCAATCCAGTCTCTCAGTTGTGTCCAACTCTTTGCAACCCCATGGACTGCAGCACACACAACCCACTAAATGGCCACAAAGAGAAGTGGGAGGCTGGGGATCATATTCTGCTTTCCTTAAATATATTCTGATTGAGATCAGTCCCCATGAGAAGATTGTAAAACTGAAATCACTAGAAAGATCCCTAAGTGACTCAGTCCACCTCAAACGGACAGGATTTATTTTTCTTCCATTAGGCAAATGGGGGCTAGAATTAAAAAACTAAGTAAACAACACTCCTTGAGCGCATAGTGAAAAAAAATGGCACCCATTATATTTCTCTCTTCATTATACATAAGCTCCTTGATGACAAGCATTGTGTTTTCATCTTTGTCTTTTCAAAGCTAACATAGAGCCTGATGCATATTAAGGTGTTCCCTAATATGAACATATTTAATTAATGAAAAACTAACAAAATTATAGTTGCTTTCTCTAAATTAAATTGAAAATTCAAATGAAATGCACTTAGATTAGTTAAGAAATCTCTTAATAAACTGATAAAGTCATTCTGCTTATGTATTGTGTGCTTCAATATCCGTATAAGCCATGTTTTCTCAACTACAATATTTTAAAGACCTAGATATAATAATATATAACCTTTGATTATATTATCATATGTAAGATGAATTTCACCTGTTCCTCCAGTCATATACATAGAGCACATAACCCATAGATCTAAATTGCATAAGCCTCACTGAAGTTAAAAATACTTCCCAGATATTACTAATGTTTTACCAAAAAGCAACATAAAATGACTGCCGGCGAATGACTATTACCTTGTTCTTTAAGGAGACAGATTAGTCACTCAGAAAGAATTCATCCAGTGGGAAGATAAAGTTTTCAGAAGACTAGAGCAGGCTACAAGAGAGATTTTGCAAAACTCTACATGTAGTCCATAAACCTGATTTTCAAACAGAAATTTGGAGGGTTTTTAATTGTATTCATTTATGGTTGAATCAACATTGTAAACTTATACAATTTAGAAAAATATATAATATCAGAAAACTGTGCATACTCCAACAATTTAGTATGCAAAAGAATATTTTTTACATATTCATGTGTAGGGCATAGGTATGATAAAGAATAATGGGTATGTTCATCGTTTTGTTCAATTTTGTGTGTCTGCCAGTAGATGGCGGTACTATGTCGAGTGCTGTCAGCTTTTTTTTTTTTTTTTTTCTTTTTTTTTCCCCCTCAAAGCTGTTTTCTGATATATGTTGGGTACCATAGAGTGAATCTCAGAACAGGAAGCGGAGGCATAAGCAGAGAGGATTCTGGAAAGGTTTCTTTGTTTTCTTGTTCAGAGAGAAAGCAAAGGGGGGTGGGGAGGAAAACATTGTAGTTAATATGTAAACCTCTGTGGCCAAAAATCTCAACAACTGCAGGGGAAGGCTCTTTATACTCTAACCATCTTGGATGCGGGCTTTGTTATGCTGTGATCCATAAGGCTCTGTTTCATCAGGTAAGCTGGCAAAACATTCAATTATCTGAAACATAGAATATAACAACCAGATCATTTCTCTTATTTTAAATCATCTTCATGCTGCTATTTTTAACCTAATGTTGTTTTAATGTCAATTACAAGGACCAAACGCATCCTTTGATGTGTAAACTGCTTACTATTCCTTTATCTCAAAGGAAGAGCCTCTGTCTAGAAATGGTGACTTATGGTACAGACTAGGCATTACTGAGCTTGTATTTTTGAAACATGTAGATGCTTATGATTCACTGTAGTCAAGAGAAAATATTTTTTATTACACAAAGCTCACCTAATTGATTTAGTGGCTATACTTTCTCTGTTTAAATTTCCAGTGTGCCTAGTATTTTTTGAACATAAATGTATAGTGACATTGGGACTGTCATTCTCATGCTTTAGTCTTTTTGTAACAGCTTTGGGAGGCCATGCGTATAGGGAATGATAACAATATAGAGGTGGATAGCTGTTGAAAAACATTATCATTTGTCTGTAAAATAATCTATTCTCACCAATACTAACCCATTAAAATGAGATTTAACCTTCTAGTAATAAAACTATCCCTAAATACTCCATTATGTGTTATTTCTTTATTTTAACATATTCATTTTGCATTATTTACCACTTTATTGATTTAAAAGGGTATTGTACCCTCTTGATGAGTTATAAGCTTCATATATTTCTGTATTTTTTTCTGTGTATATTTTAATGACTGGTTACTATTATCATTATTACTACTAATTATCAAGGAGGGCTACTTGGACAAAAAGCAATTATTCATTTTATAATATATATTTTCTGCAGTTTCTTTAAAATATTTTATAGAATAATCATAAAGATTGCATTCAATTACCAATCACATAGAACAGAAAATTATTGGCAGAAAATCTATAAGTATTAATTTAATGAAGAGTTTTAAAAATCATAGAGGTTTTTAAAAAATACAACAGGTGGTGTAATGTAACATAGGGAGACGAATAAAAGTATATATGCTTAGAAGATTATGCATGAAAACATTTCATCACAATCAGTCCAAGCAGTGAGTGCCCTGTGTGGAATAAAGACCTCTGATTTCAACATGGGTTTCTAGTCAGTACTGGTCAAACCAGCCTAAAAATAGAACTTGTGGCCTCTGCTTTAAAAACAACTATGATCTCTAATGATATGGAAAAATACTGATTTCTCATCCAAGATTTTACTTTGGCTAGCAATAATACTTCCTCTAAAAAATTACAAAATAGTGGTTGCCTCAGAGAAAATTCCTGGGTCTTGTATATTTTCGAGCTCCTACCATTGGCTATAAAGAAAACTGTTTCTTTGAAAAGGGTTCCCAGAAAAGGATGCTAATTGGCTTGAGCATATTGTACACTCCAAGCTTCACTACAGGTGACTGAATGTAACTTTGTTCTGTGTAAACACCAGAGCTGGTCTTTCTGAACTGTTTTCCATTTATGAATGGATGCTTATATTTTGTTCCTATTAGTAATATTTTTATCAGTATAGTTGCAAGAATCTCTTAATTCTTTCTATATGTGTAGTAACCATGTGAAGAGCAAATGCATACAGAGTTATTCACCAAATGTGCTCTTTGAAAATTGTTAGAAATCAAACATGTTTCAATTAAATGATATATCAGATACATTTGGTATCTTATTCTTAAAAAGAACTAGTAGTGACTTCATTTGTTAGGTCAAAAATAATACTGTAATGCACTGGTGTGGTAGAGAAAAATAGGTTGGGCACTGAGCTGGAAGTCTTGATTTCTGATTCAAATTCTGCTGCTAATGAGTTTTGTTGCCTCAGAAGGGACCCTTGTAAAAGATGGAAATGGGAATCAAGGATATATAAGGACACTTTTCACTCATTGTTCCTAATTTATCTGGATTTTCACCAATTGATTTCTCAGCTTGATTGTAATCTGATATATCTCTCATTTCACTGAGTTTTATATTACCATTAATCTTGTGCTAAACATGAGGATAGAGAAATAGAGATGTTTAAAGGTCCTTAGCCAGTTTCTTCTGTGTGGGAACAACCAGAAAGCAACATGGAGAAGCGGTTAAGAGCGATGGCTAGTGGGATGAATCTTATATGTATGTGTACGCGCTTGATTCATATACGTGATTGTGTGCGCTTAGTTGCTTCAGTTGTGTCCAACTCTCTGCAATCCCATGGACTGCAGCCCACCAGGCTCCTCTGTCCATGGAATTTTTCAGGCAAGAATACTGGAATGGGTTGCCATTTCCTACTTCAGGGATCTTCCTGACCCAGGGATCGAATTTGTGTCTCTTGTATTGGCAGGTGGATTCTCTACCACTGAGCCACCTGGGAATTCCCAAATGAATCCTAGGTCCACTATTAACTAACAAAGATTTAAACCTTCTGAGCCTCTATTATATCACCTGTATAAACAGGAATGATGATGCCGACATTGCAGGATTGTGTAAATAAATACTGACTGTCCAGTGTTTATTATATATCCTGGGGCACAATTAAGTGCCAACCCATCCCTCCTCCCCTGTTCACCAACGCTTGCCAAAAGGAACAGGTATTATTTTTTAATGCTGGTGATGGTAGTGCATCTTCTACCACAACAGGAAGAATACAGTGAAACTGCCAAGAGATTCCGTAGTTGAAAAGGGAATAGTTCTTATCCTGGAAGCATGCCCTTGCTGAAACAACAACAAAATGTGTTCTCTATAATAACATCAATCAGTGTTAACATCCTGGCCATTTCCTGAATTGCTCATAGAACTCTCATACCTTCTAGAAGACCACTGTTTTGCCAATGATACATTATCATGGACTCCACTTCAAAGGCTTTTTTCTTTTTAACAAAATAGGGGAAAAAGGCTTTATTTTGCTTGTGCTTTAATCTATACAACTATTAGACAGTAGGCCTCTGTGAAGAGTCACACACAAAAAAAACCTATGTTTCCCCAAGAATTAATTTCCACTATGACCATCAAGTTAAAGAACTTAAATCTCAGAAGTGACTGTATGTGTGGGCTATGTGATCAACTCAAACTGTCTACTGCTTAAATAGAATTGATGGTGCAATAAAAGGTGGAAAGTCAAACTGTGCCGGATGAAACTGTTGAAATACAGCAAAATCTCTGCTTCCCTACAAAGGATTTTTTCTACAAACAGTTTCATGGTCTTGACAGCTGTGTGCTACTGGGATCTTAGGGAGCTAGAGCTGGGAGGTCTTTTCAGCACCCCAGGCCTCCCAATCCTTCCCTTCAACCACCCTAGGCCTCTTTAAAGTGACTCAAATAACTGCGATGTCAGTTTCATCTTCATGGCAGCCAAGATGCCTTAATGGGCTCATGATTAGACAGATCTGAAATGGCCTTGAGTTTGAGAGTCTTCAAGACACGAGGGGAAAATTTCTCAGTTAGACAGTGCCCTGCTTTAGTCCATCTTCCTGACTCCAGCTCATTCCCAGCTCTTCTGATTCCTTATTTTTAGGGGTTAAATGAAAGCACCCATAAGTGTAAGCATACAAAAACTTACACTTTTTTTTTCACTGAGGAATGAAATGTGACTAGATGGTGAAATGTTCTTGCCTGAGTGGCTGTGCAGATTGCTTTCTTTCTCATTATCATTCATGTATAGGAACACTGTGAACTCACTGAAGGTTGGCAATAATGTTTACCTTGTCATCTAAAATATATTATTCATTCTACCTTAATATTGATGATTGTTTTAGCAGTTCTCTAAAACTTTAGGATTAATTTATCCACCTACTCCTGCAATAAGGACTTCCCTATAGTTCAAATGGTAAAGAATCTGCCTGCAATGCAGGAGACCAGGGTTCAATCCCTGGGTGGGGAAGATCCTCTGGAGAAGGGAATGGCAATACACTCCAGTATTCTTGCCTGGAGAATCCCATGGACAGAGAAGCCTGGTGAGTTACAATCCGCAGGGTCACAGAGTCAGACATGACCGAGTGACTAACACACACACGTAACTCCTGAAATATAATTTAAGATATTAACAGTACACTTATGTACTAGGGATCTATTTTAAATTTTTATTAACTTTAATCCCAAATTATCTTTACTTCCACTTGAATTTTACACCATAAACACCTTTAAGGGCAATCCAATGTAGAACCTGGTATCCAAACTACAAGTTCTTGAGGTAGGTTGTTCTTTGAGGTAGTTATGAAATCTGGGACGGATAAAAGCCAATTGTATTGCCTCTTGGGTTGCAAGTTCATATATTTATCTTTGATTAGAAAGCTACCACTTTAGTTCAGCTTTACTTGATAATATTTTTCACCCTGGGGTGAAGTTAACACATTCTTTGCATACATTTTAGTGGGTTTATGTATAGAGTTAAGAGCAGGATAGTGTTAATTTTCTGTTAATTTTACCTGAAACTAAGTTAATAAAGAAAACCTTGCTCTCTTGCTAAGCAAAGATGTGCTTGCTGACCTGTCTGACGGACACCAGCTCTGTGGATATCTGAAATCTGAATCTATGTTCAGACATCTAATCAGCCACAATAGAATTCTTTAAATTTTATATGAATACCCACTCAACTGCATAACAGAAGCTTTAATATTCCTCCTATTTATTGAGTGATTCTTATAATACTCTACGTCATTTTTCCAGGTTTTGAAGTAAAAAAGGACTTTATAGAGAGAACTTTAAAGAAATTTCTGCTCAAGATAAATGAAGAGAGAGTAACTGCAAAGTAACTTATAAGCATGCTTACAAATTAAATTTACCTATTAAACACAAATACAGTGCATATAAGCATATGCTAGGTGGTAGCTGTATTAGGGAATTCTCAGGGGTTGTTTTAGTTCAGAGAAAACTTTTAAAAGTTTGGAGTTATTTCTGTAATAGTTGAATTAGCTTTTCATGCTTTTCTAGACTGCATATAGGGAGCCCTGCATGTGATTAAGTTCTGAGCTGGAGGAAAGAGAAAGAAATGATGGTCTTTAAATTTTTAAACAGTAGTTTAATATTTTTTTATTCAATGGGTGATTTCAAAGATGGGAAGTCACTCCTTAAATAACCTTGGCCATTTTCTGCCAAGAAGCTCACTTTTGGGAATTTTAATCTCCTAATATTCAGAAGATACTCTATTCTTACTTCGGTCGTACAGAACATTTTGTCCTTTTCTTTTTCCAAGAGCTTGAACTGGAATAATTCACTAAATCCCAGCTCCTGTTATTAAGTGACATTGCACTTCTGAACCAAACCCCAAAAATTCATGCAGAGCTTATTAATAGGACACATTTTATGGGCTCAAGCTTCTATTTGAGAACCAATCACCTGTTTGTTAGCTTCTCTGTGTCCTTGCTGTCTTGTAACATTTATTTTTCTTTATGTAAATTGCTTTTGCAAAGTATTATGATGAGATTGAGTACATTCAGCATGGTAGGGCCATAGACAAAGTATTCTGAGCAATTTCTTTTCATGGGACTTACACCATGGATGGACATACACTTAAGAATGAATTCTCCAAGAAATAAGCCCAAATTCCTACATGCATGATGCAGGTGAGAGAAATGAGTAAAGCAAGTCAGGTTGGGACTAAAAAACTCCACAGCACATGTGCTTTCTAAAGAGGGGATGCTCCTAAGGGCCAGGAGACTATTGAATCTAATGGTTTTTCCAAAGAAGTTTAAAATCTAGATTTCTTTTTTGAGAAACTTCCCTCTTGTTAAATGTTGTTATCTATTTCAAATTATTTGCAATATTGGATGGATTCCACAAAGCATACCTATAGGCAGGATATGGCCAAGGGACTTTTCAGTTCAGTTCAGTTCAGCCGCTCAGTCATGTCTGACTCTTTGCGACCCCATGAATTGCAGCACACCGGGCCTCGCTGTCCATCACCAACTCCCGGAGTTTACTCAAACTCACGTCCATCGAGTCAGTGATGGGCCGTCTCATCCTCTGTCATCCCCTTTTCCTCCTGCCCCCAATCCCTCCCAGCATCAGAGTCTTTTCCAATAAGTCAACTCCTCACATGAGGTGGCCAAAGTATTGGAGTTTCAGCTTTAGCATCAGTCCTTCCAATGAACACCCAGGGCCGAACTCCTTTAGAATGGACTGGTTGGATCTCCTTGCAGTCCAAAGGACTCTCAAGAGTCTTCTCCAACACCACGGCTCAAAAGCATCAATTCTTTGGTGCTCAGCTTTCTTTACAGTCCAACTCTCACATCCATACATGACCACTGGAAAAACCATAGCCTTGACTAGACGGACCTTTGTTGGCAAAGTAATGTCTCTGCTTTTGAATATGCTGTCTAGGTTGGTCAAAACTTTCCTTCCAAGGAGTAAGCGTCTTTGAATTTCATGGCTGCAGTCACCATCTGCAGTGATTTTGGAGCCCCCAAAAATAAAGTCTGACACTGTTTCCACTGTTTCCCCATCTATTTCCCATGAAGTGATGGGACCGGATGCCATGATCTTCGTTTTCTGAATGTTGAGCTTTAAGCCAACTTTTTCACTCTCCTCTTTCACTTTCATCAAGAGGCTTTTGAGTTCCTCTTCACTTTCTGCCATAAGGGTAGTGTCATCTGCATATCTGAGATGATTGATATTTCTCCCAGCAATCTTGATTCCAGCTTGTGCTTTTTCCAGCCCAGCGTTTCTCATGATGTACTCTGCATAGAAGTTAAATAAGCAGGGTGACAATATACAGCCTTGACGTACTCCTTTTCCTATTTGGAACCAGTCTGTTGTTCCATGTCCAGTTCTAATTGTTGCTTCTTGACCTGCATACAGATTTCTCAAGAGGCAGGGTAGGTGGTCTGGTATTCCCATCTCTTTCAGAATTTTCCACAGTTTATTGTGATCCACACAGTCAAAGGCTTTGGCATAGTCAATAAAGCAGAAATAGATGTTTTCTTTGGCCAGGTATTTTTCCCTTTTGCCAATCCAACCAGTATTTTTACCAATAATGGTAAATAAACTTCATGGAGAAGAAATGGCTTGACTGTATTTGGAGGAAGTGCCACACAGGCACTCATATTTCCTATCTGCTCCTCCAGGCTTAACTAACTGCCCATCATTTTTCTCTTTCATTTCAAATCCTTGGATCTTCTACATATTCCCTCCCATAATTCTATTTTTACTGCTGCTAATTATATCACTGAATTTTATCTACTTAGATCTTTTTACTCCCCTTTTTTTGTTGCTATTAATACTTCTTTTGCTATGGATATCTTGTTACAGCTATGCTAGTTTATGAAGTATGTAATATTCTCACTTCTACACTGTTCTGAAATTATTGCAATTTGTAGGAAAAACATGTCCTTTAGCTGAGAAAAGATCAAAGATATCATTAATAGAATATTTACATGTCATTGAGTTAACATGGTCTCAAAGTTCTAAAATATCTTATTAAAGTCTCTTTAATCATAGCCATTAATGATTACAACTCAAGTAAATCCATTCTTCATATTAGTTTTCAACACTTTTATGGGGTTCTACTATCAATCTTGATATATCAATTCCAAAAATTAAAGTATATTATTATATTAACATTGAAAGAACAGACAAAAGTATATAATACACAAATATATTGCATATATAATGAAATATATTCTTTTTCATTGATGTAAAACTTGGTGGTATTAGATAAGAATAAAAATCAAATATATATGTCTGGAATGAGAACTTGTTCACCAGTACATGGAAAATTAGAAAGAAAAAGCAAAATGAAAACTGCAAAAAAAAGTCAGATTTTTAAACCTCACTAATAATAATAAAAGGAGGGAAAAGAACAGTTTAAAGGAAATAGATATGAAAACATCTGAGAGAAAATGGAAATAGATAAAACATGATGAGCTTATTCAGAAAGAGTGGGGCACAGCTCTGGCTACACACTGGAATCATCTGGGAAGCTTCAAAAAGAGCAAAGCTTAAAAAAAAAACAAAAACCAAACAGTAAAGCTTGCTCCACCTTAAGCCAATTCAATTAAATGCGCTGGCTGAGCCTGGGCATCAGTGTTTAAAAGCTCTGCAAGCATAGTTCAAATCTGCAGTCAGGTTTGAAAAGCAATTGACTAAAGGAAGATGGAGCAAAACAAGAAAAGCTAGTGAAAGTTTGGCTAGAGAAGCGAAAGGCAACTGAGAAATGGCTTTTAGAATAATTTCAAAATTCTAACAAGTGGGCACGTGTTAAGTAAAAAGACTATGCAAATACTTAAAGTAACAAAAAGTACATTTGTGTCCATTTCCCCTTCAGTTGAAAAGGCTGGTATTTATTCTATATGTTTAAGCAGTTTTATATTTCAAACTGGTAATTTCCTACCCTTACCTCTATTAGAAAGTTGACCCAGCTGCTGGTTGTGATATATTTTCCAAACTAACAATGCAAACCGTTGTGCACTCTTAGACATAAGCATCCATGAAGTTCAGTTTGTACAACCAGAGATTTGCCCTCTTTTTATTCTGTACCTTGTAAATTGTTCCTTTGAAAATTAAGTCTTAAAATCAAATAAGAGTGGTCATTGAAAGATAATTCTTTGAATAGCCAGTTCATTCAGTTGGAAACAAAACATTGATTTCGAATTATTGAAACTTCAATTGTGGCAGATTTAGAGATAAAGCAGATCCATAAACCAACAAATTATTTAAAGCCAAAAGTCACTTAAAAATGTATTGTCAGAAAGTGGCATTTCTGAGGAAGAAGTGAATTAACCTAAAAAAAGTTAAGTGGAATTAATAATCAATTGATTTTCCTAAAACGAATTCCATTATGAAGGTAAGTCAGCCTTTTCAACATTTTCTGGGTTAACATCACAGTTGCTTTTCCATGTTGATTTTCCACAATTCTTTCCACAACTAGGGAGAGTCTGTGGTAGCCTCTATAAAAGCAATCCTCTCCCTCCTTCAGAGCAGATTATATCCTAAAGTCTTTCCTCTGGAGAAACATCCTTTACTATTTCTACTTAACTATGCTTTCTTCATGACTTCTACCATTTATTCAACCAAGTCACAAAAATTATCATCCTATAGGAAAGATCTGTTAAATCTCAGGATGAGAATACATGTGTTTTGAAACAGGAGGCTAGTGGTTGCATGGTGAACAGAAGCAACACTATATTATATCTGGGCTCAGTTTATGGTAGACGTCGATGAAATGGTGCTTGGGTTGTCAAACTGGGATTAGATCAGTGATTTTTTTAAAAAATGACATCCTACCTTTATATTCAAAGTACTTAGGCAGTCTACAATAAAAATATAAATAACAAACCAGTAAAATATTAATAAGAATGAAAGCCTGAACCAAAAAGAAATGTTTTTTTAATGAAAGGTAAGGACACCTTAGTCAGTGTAGAGAGCAAAATATTTACAGTTGATATGACCATTTCCTCCACCAACACAGTGACAACTGTGAGAAATAACTTGATTCTTTGGGGGAAAGAATTCCAATTTGTTATTCAAAAGCATTAAGTATGTTTTGAAAAGGGGAAGGGTAATGCTTAGGAGTAAATGAAAAGTGGCAGGGTACATCCAAATCCTGATGCAGATCTCTATGCAAATTAGCACGAGTTAAAATACGCCCTGGAAACTGCAGTAGTAAGCTCTCTCATACATGTGTTAAACTTGTTGTTTACTCTGTGTCTCAAAATTATCCTGAGTCATCGTTAAGACACATTTCTTTTAAATAACCATTAAATGTACTATATAACTGTATTACGCTTCATACAACATTCTGTGAGACAGATGTAACCATAAAATAATACTCACTTTCTCCAATAATCCAGATCCCTCTGGAAAGCTAAATTTGGGAAATTTTATGCATAACAAAATACTTTCTATTTATTCTCAATTTCTTCCTGAATAAAAAATTTGAAAACTGAATATTTAAGACATAAAAAGGCACACTTGATTTGGAAACTCTTTGAACTTTTTTTTTCAACATTTGATAGATATTTTATGTTTTATTGGATTTTTTAAAAATTAAAGTGTAGTTGACATACAATGTTGTGTTAGTTTCTGGTGTATAGTAAAGTAATTCATATATATGTATATGCATTTTTTTCTTTTTCATTGTAGATTATTATAAGATACTGAATATAGTTCCCTATGCTATACAGTAGACCTTTGTTGTTTATCTTATATGTAGTAGTTTGTATCTGCAAACTCCTAAATTTATCCCTCCCCTCCCCTTTCCCTTTCGGTAAACATAAGTGTGTTTTCTGTGTCTGTGAACTTTCTATTCAAGTTCTTGGTAACCTAGAACTGCCCTAAAAAAATAAAGTCTTATTATTTTTTTAAAAGGAGAAAGACATTTGAAGAATAAATGAATTCAATGCCCAACTTTGCACAGGCAATTTTATCAGAATCCTAAATTATCCATGTCCTTGAGTAGTTAGTTCGAGTTCCATACATGGAACACTGTAGAAACGCCACAAATTCCAGCTCTGTCCTTCCTAGCATCTCCTCTGTTCAACGCTTTTGTTTCTCCTTATGATTGCTGCCCTCATTAGCCAGTCTTGCTAGATCCTGCATCCTGGGAAGGGCCAGGCAGGCTATGCCTGTCTTGACTCTAATTAGCATATTGGTTGTTGCAATCTCTAAAGAAAATTTTGCGTCAAATGTAATTTTCTCTTGCCTGTGGCATTCTGGCTTCCTTTAGCCCCCAAAGAGTTGAGCTCTGAACAGTATTCCTCCTGTGTTTACATGCAGAGACCCTCCACTGTGTGATCCTGTTGCAATTAAGTGGTAATGTGGGTGCATGTTCAGTCACTTCGGTCATGTCCGACTCTTTGCAACTCTATGGACTGAAGCCTGCCAGGCTTCTTAGTCCCTGGGATTCTCCAGGCAAGAGTGCTGGAGTAGGTTGCCATGCCCTCCTCCAGGGGATCTTTCCAATGCAGGTATTGAATATCTCCTGCTTTACAGGGGGATTCTTTACTGCTGACCAACAGGGAAACCCAAATAAGTGGTAACATCTACACCTAACTCGCAGCGCACAGTCTTTGCTCTACTTTGGTACCAATGATGTGCTAAGTGGCTGAAGGAAAAACATAGAGACTCTGTGTTTTCACATTTTCTTCCATGACTGATCGTATTTCACTGAAACCTAGACTCGAAGTTTTGTTAGTTTTTTTTTAATTGTTATTTGTATAGAAGATTTTTGATATCACCAATTTAGGAAGAAATTATGTGTACAGAATTGAGTATCTAAATAGAAAGGATGTGAGGGACAATTCTCTTCAGCAACCAACCCTCCAGCTATACTCTTCTCAAGGTATTCATCATATTGATTCATTAAAAAAAAAAATAGCTCAAATTTGAACAAGCACATAGCCCATAAAATATTCTGAATATGAAGACAGACTCTAAAAGGTATAACACAGCCAACCCCAGTTACATCATTAGTCCAATATTCAATGACCCTTTGAGTTCAGAGTATAAGGTAACTACTGTACCCTCAGATCACTGTGCTTCAGAAGGGATGAATGTTGGAATACACCAAGCACAGAGTTCCAGTGCTTTAGAGATAAAAGAGGCATTACATATCAACTAGTCACTTCCCTGCTTCCTTCTCCATAACAGATGTAGACACTCAATACCAAAAACACTGAGCATTCAACATGTCACAGCAAGTGACATCAAGGACAAGCCTAGACCTTACAGATTACTTGAATCACAGGTTACATTCCCCTCATTCTGTTTTCTTCTGGCTCTCTTAGGGGTAGGGCATGTTTTCTATTGTATTACACTCTCCTCTGCATCTCCTCTCCATCTTCAAGGTGATCAGACTCCACAACATTATAACCATCTAGCTGGGATGGGGTGGGGTTGGGGTGGGGATGCTTAAAAGAGAAGCTGCTCAGGTGGCTGGGTTCTGGCTGGCGAAGAACCACAGCAGAACTGCAGCCACACCTAAATAAGTGTGCTCCGGTGGAGTTTACCACTAGCACTAATCTGAAGGCAGATTTTACAGCCTCCCTGCTGCGTGCTAGCTAACTCTCAATTCCTCCGCAGTTTAAGCCTCAAAGGATGCAGGTTACATATGAAGTAAGCACCGCCATCTTGAAGTGATGCAAGTTGTACCTCAAGCTCCCTTAGGTTGCCAAGTGAAAAAGGCAATCGACTCTTAACGCTGGGTTGTGAAAACAGCGTGCTGTCATTTTGATTACAGTCAGTAAACAGTCTGTGGTTGCCTGGAAAGAAACTGCCTAAAGCACAAGGCACCAGCAAGCAGGAGAGACGTGGCTGGGGGCAGCTAGTAGGGCTGTCTACTACGGCTGAAGCAAAACTGACATCACGATAGGACTGGACCAAGGGCCCTTTACTGGGCTGAGCACTCTGCTTGCTTTCTCTTTTCCTTGATGCCAATTCACTTCAAAATGGAAGGCTTTCTATAATTCTGGTTATATTCTGATTTAGATGTTTAAACGTGCTTAAATGTTACTTTTCATGTTTCTCTGTCTCTTACACAGGCACACGCACATGCACAAACATACAATGTTCACTTTTGTTTCTTGGTACAAAATCCTAGGAATTACAGACAAGAACAACAATCTAACCAAGTGAAACAGAAAAATGATACAGAGAGAGTGTGCCTCTCCCTTTTAGAGCATCTCAGAACAGGGGATGGCCTGCTTTCTTAATTCATTTGTTAGTAGGTTTGATCACTTGGTGGATGGAAAAGGAATAGGGGAAAGGTATATACTGAACCAGCACTCACCACTACAGATATGTGATGAACATATGTACTTTGAAAATTTCTAGATGCCAACATTAAAAAAAGACAAAATAAACAAGTGAAATTAATGTTACTAATGCTGATATTTTTTCTGGAATTTAAGCCAATATTCCAAAATATTATCATTTCAGATTTGGCACTAGCTATAATTTAAGTATTCAATTCCTACATGTGACCAGAGCCTACACACTGGATAGGGCATTAGCAGAATTTGTTTTAGGTACTTATATTTAGAAGATATCTAATAATATCCTACTGACTGTGCCAGATAAGCAGTAAAATCTTTATCTTCAAGAAATTTAAAATGTAGAAGCAATAAGGCACATCCTTAATAAAAGCAGAAGCCAGAGTATTATAATTATTATATGCATTGTAAAGACAATATGTGCAAGCTGTTGGAGTTCAGAGGAAGGCAAAACAACTTCTGACTCAGAATTTAGGTATGATGAGCCTTGGGGTATAGGTAGGATTTTAACAGGCAGCAATTGGTTGTGAGTGAGAGTTCAGGCAGAGGGAAGGTTTCTGAAAGTCAGAGGCCAGAGAAGGGTCTTTCGGGGAATGGCAAACAGATACATTTGACTAGGGAGGAGCACACATGTAGGAGAGCATGTAAGATGAAGCTGGAGAAACAAATCAGTAAATTTTTTTTTAGGGAGAGCCTCTGATTTTTACTTTTTCTAAGAAAAAAAAAAAGACACTGGATTTGGTGGCATGATTACTAGCCATGTGACTCTGGAAGTGTTACTTATCCTAATTACTTATCTTCTCTGAACCCTATTGTTTCCTTATGTGCAAAATGAGGACAATAATCACCTTTATCTCACAGAGTTACTGTCAAGATACAGATGAGCTAATCAGTGCCTGGGACAGAGCAAGTCAGTTTCCTCTACTATCATTACTATTCCTTCTCTAAGAAGTTGTGAAGTGTGGAATTCTTTGAGTAAAATATTCATTCCTCACTTTGCTTTGTATTAAAGAGGGTCTGATAAACTCAGCATGTTGTTGTTTAGTCCCTGAGTTGTGTCCGACTCTTTGAGACCCCATGGACTGTAGCCCAAGCTTCTCTGTCCATGGGATTTCCCAGGCAAGAATACTGGAGTGTTGCCATTTCCTTCTCCAGGGAATCTTCCTGACCCAGGGATGGATTGAACCCAGGTCTCCTGCACTGACAGCAGATTCTTTACCCCTGAGCCACCAGGGAAGCCCAAACTCAGCATACTTAGTCAATAATCTTTGAGGTAAACAGGTTTTGAACGTATGTATGTGATCTAGAAGAAATACAGCTACATTATTAGCAAAGATTGTGCCTATAGAGAATTTGGCTTTTGTTGCTTTCCTATGTTTTACTATCTTCATGGCTATATGACACAAAACTAAGTTACTTTATTTACCTAACCAATCCCTTATGAGTGGATATTTCAGTTTTTTCCTAGACTTTGCCATTATAAAATATGCTGCATTAAATAGAATATAAGACTTTCTAAAGAGTAGTTGTAGGCTGAATTTGAAATAGCAAATCTAAGTAAAAAGTTTAAATCTTTATAGGAAACTAACATTAAATAATTCATTTATTCAAAAAATGTCTGTTGAGCACCCACTATGTGCCATGCACTGTTCTAAGCACTTGGGATTCACTGGTGAACAAAAGGGACCAAGAAAGGAATATTCCAGCCCCTATAAGTCTTATGTTCTACCCAGGAAAAATAGAAAGTGAATAATAGACATTATAAATCAGTTAATTATATAGTACATGATAAGGTGATAAGTGCTTTGGAAACAATAAAGTGGGGTAAGGAGATGGAGGGGAAGCACAGAAGGGCTCCTTGAAAAGGTAAAGTTTTGGCCAAGACTTGCAGATGAGAAAGTTAGGTTATCTAGAGTGAGTGAACACTCCTAGGAGAGTGAGCAGTATATCTGCGTTTGGCAGGTGCAGAGGACAGCCAGTAGCCAGTGTGACTAGAGAGGAGTGAGAGAAAAGGAGAGCAATGAGTTCAGGATGAGTTCAGCAAGGTAACTGGAAAGCCATTCATAAGGCCTTAGAGGCAATTATAAAGAGTTTGGCCTTTTCTCTGGGTAGCTCCTGTAAGCTCCTGCACAGAGAAATAACACGATTTGTTTTCTCTTTTCCCCAAATCACTCTGACTGCTGGGTGAAAATAGGCTCCATGGGAGTCAGGCCGGAATCAGGGAGACGCTTACAAAGCTATTGCAGGCTTCTGTGAAATACTGCCATAAATCATTTTAAGCTTCCAGGTTCAGAAGAATTACACCACAGGACATTAAACAAATAAACAATGAGACTGAAGAAGCTATGACTATTATCTTTGAGAAATCATAAAAATGAGAGCAGTTTGACTGGTACATATGCTTCTAAGTTCAACGACAACAAAAAGCAGAACAAACAAACAAACAAAATTTCTGGATCCTATACGCCAGTCATTGTCAAAATGTGATTCCTGGGCTAACATCATCAGCATCGTCTGTGTGCTTATTAGAAACACAAAATTTGGGGCTTCACCTGTATCTACAAACAACTCTAGGGTGGAACCTGGCAAGCTGTGTTTTACTAAAAGTCCTACAGGTGATTCTGATGCTAAATTTTGAGGACCACTGACAAAAACTCTAGTGGTGAAACTAGTCGGCAGAAGGAGCCTTTTCAGTTTTAGAATACCGGGCTTCCGAGTTCCAATACATCTTTTAAATCATGTATTTAGAGAAATTTAACTTTTATTTATGGAGGAGGAAATGGCAACCCATTCCAGTGTTCTTGCCTGGGAATCCCATGGACAGAGGAGCCTGGTGGGCTACAGTCCATATGGTCACAAAAGAGTCAGACACAACTTGGCAACTGAATAACAACAACTTTTTGTTTTTATTATATCTTATCTCTTTATAAAAAAATAAAGTAAAATGGTACATTATTTTTTCAAAATCCATGAGCAACAGGCAGTTGAAGATGATGAAAATGGAGAAAATGTAGATGATTAAACCTGTTCAAGATTGCGCGTTAATGAAGTCACTGTTTTAGAATGTACGCTTAGCTCCTGAGTCTCAGCCTCAACATTTTTAAAGTAAGGCAGAAATGAATTTAATACAACTCAAAGAAAGGAAATCCCAGATTTTAAATTAACTGAGTTAATTTAAATTAACCAAATTAATAATCATTTAGTCTTATAATGGTCAAATTTGCTCCAGGAGAATCTGACGTACCAGGAGAAGGAGATGTGTAGTTTTCCTTCCTAGACAAAATTCCCAGTGTATTACTTCATAATATCTTGGTGATTTGACCATTTGAAGTTATCTACCTGATAACAGTTTCAAGTCCTAAAACCAAAGGAACAGCTGGTAGGATAGGGCTATTACAGACGCTGAAAGCCAACCAGCAATCCCATCCAGATGGAAGGAGGTCCCCTCCCCATGGGGAAACGCTCCCAGGGACCTGATGACAGTAGCTGTGAACTCCGCAGTGAGTGGCTTTGGATTTACTTCAGCCCCTGCACAAAGAGCTAACTGAGTCCCCAGAGTTTTACAGTCGAATGCCTGCCAGAAATGGATTTGATCTGGAAAATTCTGAAGCAGGTACATTATGTCAACATAAAGGAGGATAAAATGGCTTGAAAGGAAAGGAAGCTGCATAAATGGCTAAAAACAGCTAAGTGAAGTGAAAGTGAAAGTTAGTCATGTCCGACTCTTTGCCACCTCATGGACTGTAGCCACCAGGCTCCTCTGTCCAAGGAATTCTCCAGGCAAGAATACTGGAGTGGTTGATATTTCCTTCTCCAGGGGATCTTCTTGAGTGAGGGATTGAACTCAGGTCTCCTGCTTGCCAGGCAGATTCTTTACTGTTGCGTGAGTCAGCAGGGAAGCCGCCAAAATAGTTAAAGGATAAACCAAAGAGGCAAAATAAAGGTTAAAAACAATGGAGCTGGAATAAGACACAAATTAAACACTGGACTAGAAGAAATTAAAGGATAGATCAATTGTTAGGATAAACTAACACAAAAGGAAATATAAAACTCATCTCTAGAAAATTCAACTGTTGGTATTAATTTACAATTAATAATATTAACAGTAAAAATAAAAATGAGCTAAGAAAAATAAAATTAAAGCAAATTGGTCCAAAGTTCCCCAGCTGGTGACACCTACCCTTTTTAGAGTAAAGTTTCTGTCATACTCTTTGAAAAACAACGTCCTCATTCATGGTATAAAGAATTCCCCTTAATTTCTGAACTGCTAAAATTCTTTTAAGATAATTTCAAAGGCAGGCTATCCATTTTGGGGGGATCTGTAAGTCCAATACTTATATTAAATAATCTGAAAGTATAGTTTCTAAATCATCTTATCTCATCGCCATCTTAATGGAATTCACTGAGTTCAACTACTTTAACCATTAGTATAAGTCTTATTAGATTAAACCTTGTATGGGTCTTCTGTGAAATTAAATTTAAGATATCTGCTAAGCATGTTATGTAGTGTCCCTTGATAGCAAAACTTCTTCCCTCAGTTTGGTTCTTGGAGAAAGATTGTTTTTTCATACATAGTGTTTAAGAATCTTTTTTGGTTTTGTTTCCTAAAATAAAACCAGATACATATGATTCTGTGTGCTTCCACTTTTTCTTACCTATTGGGAACATTAGAGCTAAATTCCAGCCTTGATTGTATAAAGTGACCATCTCATATTCATAGTAATCTACTCTTTTCTTTCAGGATAACCTTCTTAAAGTTTATCCGTTAAAGGTTATCCTTCCTAAAGGATAACCATTTCCATCAAATTAATCTAAGGAACTGGTTTAAAATGCAGATCCCTGGGTCTTGCCCAAGACCATCTTTTTCAGAATCTCCAGAGATTGAACCCAGAAGTCTACAGATTTAATCAGTAGTCCAAGTGATTCTTATGCTCACTGAAGTTCAAAACTGATTTAAAGAATCCTCATTCTCTTCTTAACTCAAGTAGTCCTATTTTATCTTACAATTAATCTATAAACCATGGTCTACTTCGAATGATGAGTGAGATAGAGATCTTATTAAAACATAATACAACTCAAAGTATTGGACCTAAATTGGAGTATGAAACCACATGCAGAAATCACTATTTCCCATGTGTACTCGAGACTGAAAAAAATCTCTCCCATTTGGAGCCCAGGCCATGAGATATATTTTGTCTGATCTGTGAATCAGTGATTTTCACAAGGGAGGGTGAAGAAGAACTCAAGCAGATCAGGACTCTCTGGCATGCTTTTTCAGACCCTACTCTTCTCTTCCTCCTTAAGTTCTTAGTTCCTCTTTGGTACTTAGTCCTCCTAACTTCACCCCTGCACCAGAGAAAAGGCTGAAAATGTCCCCAGAGAAAAGACTGCAAATAATTTAGAATATCTAAATTTTATATTTTAGTTATTTAATACCATGCTCATTATAAGTCAGGATGGAGATCAAGGTACCGAAAACTCATTTATGTGCTGTGAAGAAGTAGTGTTTATTAGCCTGTGACTATAAAGTAGAAGCAACTAACATTTATTTGAAGACTATAAATTTAACAATTTAATGCTTGAATGCAATTTAATGCTTCAAGATCTGATGATGGGTATTATTAAAGTAATAATAACTATAATACTGTTATTCCTATTATTGCTACTTCTATTACTACTAAAACCTCCAGCTTTTATGGAAAACCTACTTTATACCAGCTATTGTACAAGTGACTCTACATGCATGTGTTTGTGTGTGAAGATCATTTAATTCTAACAACAACCCTCTCTCCATGGGTATTATAGTTTCCATTAACAGAGAGGAAACTAAAAATTGGACTGGTCAGGTAACATGTTCAATGTTAAACAGCTAACAAATGGCAGAGCCAGGTCTGTGTTGCTACCAAGTGAAAGAGAGCAGAGACAAAGGCCAGATCATAAAGGCACCAGCATACTTTCCTAAGTGACTATAACTCACTGAGAAGCACTGACAAAGTTTAATAAGGATAAGATACATATTTTTAAAAGATCACTCTGATGAAAGATTAAAGAAGAGATTGGTTGCTTAGGAGTGAGTTCTCCTCTGGAGATGAAGATTAAAAAAAAAAAACAACTATGTATTAAATTAAAAGGTGACATTTAATGGGACTTTTTTTTTTTTCACAGTAAATTGTAAAAAGAGATTCATTCATGAGGATCCAGACTGGTTTGCCATGTAAAATTTGCATGCATGAAATGAAATATTTTAAAAAATACTAATTGCTGATTTAAATCAGCGATACTGATTGGGTATCCCTGGTGGCTCAGATGGTAAATAATCTGCTTGCAATGTGGGAGACCTGGGTTCGATCCCAGTGTTGGGAAGATCCCTTGGAGGAGGAAATGGCAACCCACTCCAGTATTCTTGCCTGGAAAATCCTGTGGACAGAAGAGCCTGGCTGGCTACAGTCCATGGGGTCACAAAGAGTCGGACACAACTAACACTTTCACTTTCATATATCATCCTTTTAAAAAATCATTGGTTTAACTAGGCTTAGCCATTGCTAATGGTTATAGCCAGAAGAACTATGACATCAGATTGATGTCATTACGCCTTGGTTTAACATGCTGGTTTTTTCACCTCTGCTTATCTAAAATTTATTCTTAGAAGCCATTGAATAAAGTTTATTGGTCTTATCTTAGCAAATAAAATGGGATTTTAGGTGGAAAGGAAAAGGAACTAGGATAATAACCCGTAACCTCCATGTGTACCATACACTCCAAGGGTCTCTTCTGGTATTTGAAGAAAAGAAGCAAAGGAGTAGTAAAGAGAGGAGAGGAGGGAAAGAAGTAGGAGGTGAACAGGCAGATGCCCTGGAGCTCCAGTCTGTCTTCAGAAGGACTGGAATCAAGGTTACCACTGAAGGAGGTGAGTCCCATGCCCACTGCAGGATCCTGACAATGGTTCCCGGTCCCCTCATTCCTTGAGCACACAAGGGTACGCTGCTCATAAGGCTCAAACAACATGTTTTGTGTCAATCCTGATTTCCTGATCTAGGACTATAAGTAAACAAAGTGCATACAAAATCCAGATCCAGAAACAGAGCGCCCATGTCAATCCAAATGCCGAAGGTGCTGGATTCACTCCACCTGTGTTCTCTTTCTTCACAGATCACGGAGCAAGGAAGGTAATGTCAAGCCACATCAGAGTTCATCAGGGATGAGATACCTGTCAAGGATTTGTGGCAGAGTGGCATACTGGAATGAAAACACAGAATCTCTTCTAAGGGTCATATAAGAACGAATGAGATAATTCCCAGAACTGGCCTGGAGTTTTTCCGCAAAAAGGTGCTGTGACTATCTAAGGTACCTAAACTTCTAGTGGGTCTAAATAGTGTTTGTGCAAAGTAAACTAAAATCTAGTAAACTGACAATGGCAACAGTTTCAGGACAAAAAGGAGGCAGAAGAGGGATTTCCTGCCTCCTTGCTAGTTTGTTCCTCCCACAGAGAAAAACAGTCAAGCGACATGGCAGTGATGACCTCAGGGAGTGGACAGATGACAAAGGCTATTGATGTAAGTAAAGAGAAACTAAACCAGCGTTTTATTTCTTCCTCTCTCAAGAGACACATTCATCTTGTGTATTCAGCAAATTACCCAGGATTGTATTCAGTTGAACTGTATTTGGTAATTGGTTCTGTAGGTCATCTATGTGTATAGGATAAAGGACATCCAAATATGTAGTCAGAATTGGACTGTAAGCTGGCTCCTGGACTGGCTGTGTTTTTGAACCTACCGAGGAGTGTTTATTTGTTTGGTGTATCAGCTGCAACTAATGAAAAAATCTGTCTAAAATTATCTAAGTCAAAAAGGATGTTTATTGAACTAACAAGCAGTGCAGAGGCTGTTTGGGTCCAGGAGGTGAGTGATCCATCCAGAGCCCAAGGGTAGATCTGTCTCTGTGACCTGCCACCCTCAGCGTGTCAGCTCTGCCCACACAATGGCATGCTTCCTGGTTTCAAGGGATGGCAATAGGACCATCATACCCTGATGCGACAATGTCCATGGGACAGAGAATTCTGTCCCCCCCTCAGTCTTTTTTGAGTGAAGTAATCTTTCACAGACGCCAAGTTGGCAGACTTGCCCTCACCTTGTATTGGCCAGAACTGGACCAAATGCCTAATCCCTAAACAATGACAGGCAAGGGGTTTGAAGGAGGTATTGAAGTGGAATGGCTGTTGGGAAGACACACAGTAGACAAACTGAGGAGCTGATAAAACCAATGATGCTGATTTGTTTATTACAGTATTGGCTTAATTGTCATTATTAGTTAGCAGTTGTCTCTCTGAGTGTATATCTATCTGATAATGATAAAGTCACAGGCCACATCATCTCCTAAAAGATAATAATTATTTCCAAGACAAAAACTGTGCTGAAGCCAGAGATGAACTTCTGCTTTCACATTCAGCTATTTTTTTCAGATGCCTGACATTAAGTCCAGGTAGAAAAAGTCCAAAATAGTTCTTTTATTAAACAGTTAGTAAATCAATAATAATATTTATGTATGGACGATCATGTGTTTATTTGACAGGAAAGGAACAATAGTAGAGAAAGTCTAGATTTAATTTGCAATTGGCCACACTACAGAGTCACTTTCTCAATAGGTTTTTCCAGACCGTTAATCAATACTGAATTGCTTGACATTACACTAAGAACAAGAGATATGTTACCAAGATGAAGCAGCAAGCTCAGACTTTTAATTTACCTTTAAATAGAACCAAAATGTTTAACATACATGTGAACAGGTATCTATTAGATGTGCATTTTATGTTTATTCATTCATTCCTGTTTGTTTTGTATTTTAAGGCAAAGGTGAGGACTCTGTTGCTCTGCTTCTTAGATGGTAGCACCCCATTCCTAACATAATACATACATAACAAACTCTATACATAATAACCTCCTAATAAGGTAGCTGACTCATCGTAATTCCATTTCTGAAGACAGGAACTAAAATTCTTCTCATTTTGCAGGCTTGGGACCCAGGCTTTACCCTAAACTATCTGTATTCAAATCCTGACTCCTTATTACCTTTGTAACTTGGACAAATTCTCCAACCTACCTATACCTAGGTTTTCCAAACTGTAAGATGGGGAAAACAGTAATACCCTCATAGGGTTAAAATGACAATTAAATAAGTTAGTATACGTAAATTACATGACAGTATCTGAGACATAGTGATCATTCAGTTGAGGTTTATCTATTATTATTATTTAATCCTCAGTCACTTGGTTAGGTAGGCACACCAACAAAACAATAATTTCAAAACTTTTAAAACACAGACAATAATATTTTATTCAGCCTTGGCGAGTGCCCAATGGTTTTTATTATAATGTGTTGAATGCTATGTGTATGCCTTTGATAAAATATGCTTTTGGTCCCACATGCCACTTATAAGCCCTAAATGAAAATTCCTTTGGAAAAAATAATAACTTTCTTTAGTAGGAAAATAGTTAATTGGTCCATTCTATCTTTCAAATTATACCCTTCTTATTTCTTTTGTTGATACCAAGAAAACACAGACAGCATCCTATTCTCAGTAATGAAACCAGTCTTTCCCTGACAACTCTCTCTCTTGTCTTCAAGTACATGAAAATATATTCGGATGTTGTTTTTTCCTTCCCTGATCTCTCAAGTTGTATGACACAAAGCAACTCTCCTTCCTTGAAGATGGCAAATTTATAGCCTCTGACATAATTCAGTTTCCATGGGAATAGACCAGAACTAATTGATTTTGTCTGTAACATAATTATAAAAATCCCTACAGAGAGAGACAGAGAGAGACTATTGATACTAACAGGCTATAGACCAATACAATTCACCAAACTGTCTTCTGTTCTGGAAAATTAGGCAAGATGAGACTTCACGGGCTCAATGACTAATGGAAAAAATACTTCTGTTTCTGCTGCGGTAGTGCTACGGCATATCCCAAATATTTACTGTGCCATTTTTCTCATTCATTAATCAGAATCATAATTCTGATTCATTAACAATTATTAATTTTGTATTCATTGTATTTGTTGGTTTTACATGTTTTCAGCAGCTTATGTTAGTATCACAGCACACAGATATGTGAACCTGGAAAACTGAACTGGGTTACACCAATCTATTTTTCTGTACGTATACACAGCTTAGATCTTTAATATCAAATCACACAATAGTAAGATTCAAGATAAAAAATGTCAACAATAATAGGAAAAATCAGTCAAGAACAGAATGTACGGAAAATGTGTCGCCTTAGGGCAACAGTCTGTGTTTGTCAATAGACAGACACTTCAATGAAGATTACTTTACTTCTCTGTGGCTGTTCCTCATTTATTTTAAAGTCAGGGAGCTGGACTTTTTGTCAGATCCACTGCACGCCTTTTAATTAGCTTCTTAGAAATTCCTCTTTGGGCATCTGTATAACTGTTCTAATTTCACTGTCTAATATCCTCTGTGTTCCCTCTCCTTAAAAAATGGTAATCACAAGAGTCCTGCCTCTTCATACTTCCAATTTTTTCCTAAATAATGTACTGTGTATTCTTCAGCTTTAACTGGTAACTCCTTAATCAACATTTACCCAGCCCAGGCAGCTTTCTTGAATCTCAGATACATATACACCCAGTTGTCTCACAGGCATCTCAAACTAAATAAAACTCAAGCAGAATTTATTCCTACAAACCTCTACTTCTTGGTTGGGTTAAACTTGAGGCTTAAAGCAGAAATCTGAAGATGAGCTTAACCTCGTAACTCTTCTTCACCCTTCATATCAAATCATCACAAAATCTCATTGGTTTTTTCTTTCTAATTGTGCCTTCAATACAAACCTCCAGCCATGGTTTGTTTTCTCTCTAACTTATTGAAGACCTTCTATCTTCCAGGCACCTGTTCAGCTTTCAGTGCATTTTCTCATTTAATGGTTAACATTAACTCTATGAACTATGTGCTGTCATTGCTATCATTATCTTCATAGGGAACCTGGAGAGTATGAAGAATAAAAAAAAATTTTTTTATCACATTCCTAGAACATAGTGGAGCCAGGGCTTGAATGCAGTCCTGACTGCCAAGTCCACACCCTTAAGTAGGAAGTTCAGTTCAGTTCAGTTCAGTAGCTCAGTCATGTCTGACTCTTTGCGACTCTATGAATCGCAGTACACCAGGCCTCCCTGTCCATCACCAACTCCTGGAGTTCAGCCAAACTCATGTGCATCAAGTCAGTGATGCCATCCAGCCATCTCATCCTCTGTCGTCCCCTTCTCCTCCTGCTTCCAAACCCTCCCAGCATCAGGGTCTTTTCCAATGAGTCAACTCTTTGCATGAGGTGGCCAAAGTATTGGAATTTCAGCCTCAGCATCAGTCCTTCCCATGAACACCCAGAACTGGTCTCCTTTAGGATAGACTGGTTGGATCTCCTTGCAGCCCAAGGGACTCTCAAGAGTCTTCTCCAACAACACAGTTCAAAAGCATCAATTCTTGAATGCTCAGCTTTCTTCACAGTCCAACTCTCACATCCATACATGACCACTGGAAAAACCATAGCCTTGATTAGACAGACCTTTGTTGGCAAAGTAATGTCTCTGCTTTTCAATATGCTGTCTAGGTTGGTCATAACTTTCCTTCCAAGGAGTAAGTGTCTTTTAACTTCATGGCTGCAGTCACCATCTGCAGTGATTTTGGAGCCCCCAAATATAAAGTCTGACACTGTTTCCACTGTTTCTCCATCTATTTCCCATGAAGTGATGGGACCGGATGCCATGATCTTCGTTTTCTGAATGTTGAGCTTTAAGCCAACTTTTTTACTCTCCATTTTCACTTTCATCAAGAGGCTTTTAGTTCCTCTTCACTTTCTGCCATAAGGGTGGTGTCATCTGCATATCTGAGATTATTGATATTTCTCCCGGCAATCTTGATTCCAGCTTGTGCTTCTTCCAGCCCAGCGTTTCTCATGATGTACACTGCATAGAAGTTAAATAAGCAGGGTGACAGTATACAGCCTTGACGTACTCCTTTTCCTATTTGGAACGAGTCTGCTGTCCCATGTCCAGTTCTAACTGTTGCTTCCTGACCTGCATACAGGTTTCTCAAGAGGCAGGTCAGGTGGTCTGGTATTCCCGTCTCTTTCAGTAGTAATAAAGTGACAATAAACTTCTCTTGCCCTTTGCTTTAAACCACTGGTGTCCATCTGCTTCCTTTTAGGGAGGCTGTTCTCAAAGGGTGCTTTTCAGTCACGTGGTTGTTCCTGAGTCTGCTTCAGAGTGTCTGTGAGGTCTAAACTATTTTCTTAAAAAATACCAAATTGTCATTTGCCTTTGTTCACTGCTCTGACACTTGCATCTATGGTGCTAGAGTTGTGGAAGCAGAACTGCTAACGCTTGAGCAGGAATCAAGGCAGTGGCACCAGACTGTAGGAGGAGTCCTTGTTTTCTTCACCACCATTTTTGGTAAGAAAAAAAAAATGCCAGTTCACATAAGAACATCTTTGATGAGGCAGTAAAAATTATTAGTTTTATTAAAACTTGACCCTAAGGAACACATATTTTTAATATTCTGTATGATGATAGGGAAAGAATACAGAAAACATTTCTGCTGTGGGCTAAGCACTACAGCTGTCTCAAGGAAAAGAGCTGTGTGACTGTGTCAGTCAGGAGCCAAATGTGCATTACTTTTTCATGGAACACCATTTCCACTTGAAAAAAGAACTGACAAACTATGGTTATTCAGACTTGGGTATTTGGCAGATATAGTCTCAAAAATGAATAAAGGAAAAACCTGTCATTTCAGGGAAAGCAAATGATAGCATTTGTTGTCGATGTTAAAATTGGAGCTTTCAAGGAGAAACTGGAATTCTGGAAAGTTTTTACCTGAAGGTGGGAGAACTGACTATTTTGAAAAGACCCTGATGCTGGGAATGAGAAGGGGAGGACAAAGGATGAGATGGGTGGATGGCATCACTGACTCAATGGACAAGAGTTTGAGTAAACTCTGGGAGTTGGTGATGGACAGGGAGGCCTGGTGTGCTGCAGTTCATGGGGTTGCAAAGAGTCAAACACGACTGAGAGACTGAACTGAACTGAACTGGGAGCTTGACAGTCTCCCAATACATTATGATCTTCTCTAGAGATCAATGGTGATATTAACAAATGCTATTTTTGAATGTTACATAATAAAATTTGTCAAAATTTGGAAAATCTGCCTAGCAATGTGCTGATATTTTCCAAATGATCTATGCATGATGGTACAAAATCCATCCAAAGGGCAAGATCAATCAAAAGTTCACTGATAGTTTCAGATTCCACACTGAAACTAATTTAAGAAACTACCATTTGTAGAGTTTTAATGTTTATCAAAGAAAAATATTCACAATTGCTTCATAAAGAAATTGAAATACTCCCTATTTTCCAACTACATATTTTTGAGGGGATTTTCTTCTGTGACTTTAATCACAACAACGAATCTCTACAGATTGAATTCTTAAGCAGATATGAGAATCTAGCTATATTTCATTAAGTCACACAGTAAAGAGATTTGCCCAAATGTAAAACAAGTTCATCCTTCTCACTTAATTCTTTTCATTTTGAAACATGATTGGTGTATTAAGTTGTTTTCATTAAAAATCTGTTTTATATGTAAACAAGTTAATCAAGACATGTTTTTAAATTTTCTATTCTAATTTTTAGTAAATATGGATAGATAAGTCTCTTCTTAAACAAAAGCTCTTTGAAGTCATCTATCATTTTAAGAGCATTAAGGGATCATGAAACCGAAATGTTTAAAAACCATGGCTCTAGGATCATTCCCTATCTGTCCATCCTTCATACTGCCACCATCTTTCCAATCTTAAAGTGATCATGCATGTCCCACCTACAGCTTTCCTTAGCATGCTGACTGAGGCCTTTGGTGATCTATATCCTGCCTAAATTCCATTCCTTCATTTTTCCACTCCCTTTTAGGCAGGTTGACTTCCACCCATAATGAACTTCTTATAGTTCTTCCCAAACAATCCATGCTCTGTTATTTCTGGGTCCATAAACATGCTTCCCCCCTGCCTACCTAATAGGTGTCTACTGATATGGCTTCTTCCCAACCTTCCCCCATCTACCAGCACCACTACAACTAATTGGTCAAATTCCAACCAGTCTACAAAACTTACCCTAATATCACTTCCTTAGGAAATCTTATCTTAACCATGCCCTTCCCGGGGTAGAATAAATTCCTCCCTTTAATGCAGCTCAGACAATAACCAGTTATATAAGATTATATTATAATTATTAGTATAAAAATCTGTCTCTCCTAATAGACAGTCAGTTCCTTAAGGGCAGAGACTATAGGTACCTAGTTCAAGCACACTGTTGATATAGAATGGTCCCTCAATAAATATTTCCTAAATAAATGACCCTAAGTTTCCTTCCAGGTTTAAAATTATGTCACCCATCCCTGTAATAAATATTTTGAACCACAGTCTTTCTTGATTAACAGAAGGATGCATTTGTTTTATTGATACACATTAACAAACATAGACACTTGAATTTTCAATCAAAGAGATCATCTCCTCAGATCTTTTCTCCTTTTTTTGTCCTTGCAAGGACAGTTCTGGAGAAATTTGGTATGTTAAATTTGTGTGTTTTAATAAATTATAATGCACATATATTCATTAATAATAGATATTCCACACCAAGGCATCAGCAGGAATTAATTTTTTAAAGTCTGTCCTAACAGGAATATAAAATTATGTAAGAGCTCAGTATAATAAGCTCACAAAGAACAAGAAAGAATAGAAAAAAATTAAAATAGAACTACTAAAGAACTATGAGAGGTTTCTTAACAGCAACACTATAGATGAAGCCCCAAGAAACTCTGTTCACTATCATCTTTAATGTCTCAGCCTACACAAATACTAAGCAAACCCTAGGTCTCCTTGAAGACAAAAAGCTGAGTCTAGAACTGGACTGTCTTCTCAGGATTTAGAGACACCAGCATGGTAATTTCAAAGAGACATCTTTACTTCCTTTTGATCAAGACTCGAGATCTTTATTCTGGCCCCTGATAAGTGAACAAAGCTAAAGAATTATTTATTTTTAAATAAATGTTCATGATTTTGTGTCATCTCAGAGAAATCAAAGTCATTTATGAAGATTACTGGAAGATTTTCTACATTAGATATGTTTAAAATAATTTCATTTTAAAACTTAGGAGCCAGGAGACTCTAATTCAATGAGTAAAAGCAGTTATTTCTTTATGGAAAAGTGTTGCCACATATATGATAAGCTATTTCTATGTCAATGAGGTTGCTTGCTTGTGTGTGCTCAGTTGTGACCAGCTGTTTACAACCCCATGGACTGGGGGCCCCACCAGGCTCCTCTGTCCATGAAATTCTCCAGGCAAGAATACTGGAGTGGGTTACCATTTTCCTACTCCAGGGGATCTTCCTGACACAGGGATCAAACCTGTGTCCCTTATGTCTCCTGCATTGGCAGGCAGGTGCTTTAAAGAGGTTGAGGAAGATTAAGTGACAAACTCAATGCCACAAACTCAGTACTCACAGACTTTGAAACCAACTGCTGCAAGGTTTTCATTCCACTGTCAATAAAGAAACCAAAATCAGTTCAAGTAAATGCTTAACTACAAAAGCAACCTTTCTTGTCCCTTAAGAGAGCAGCCAAGTTCCACAGAAAATTTTAAAGATATTTTTCTCATGCTTTGTCATTTTCATTTAGCACTTGGGAAGAACCCTTAGCCATTCAATTCATGACAGGTGATAAGAGACAGGTGGATTACACATCCCTGGTTATTGAAGGCTTTCAGTTAAAGGCAAACTCCTTCCCCACTGAAAAGTACCAACGCTGTGATTATTCCACAGCTGCCTAGAGTTGAAATGACTGTCGCCATTGAATTTAACATAAAATGGCTGAAACCATTAATTCTACTTTGTGCATCTACCATGAATTTAGAAGGCACAAAATAGAGAGCTGATTGACTTTTGAGTAAAACAGAATAACTGTTCCAAACCTTCTGATCCATACACCACTTGATGGAGCGTAAGAAAGAGCCTTGTCCCATCACAAATCAGAAATTCTTTTTTCAGAACTAGTAGGGGATATGGCACAATTTTTTGACAAGTCTGGTAATTTATAACTTATCTGGAATATACCTTCATAATAGCAGGAAATATAATGATGGTATCATTATGAATATGAATTCAATGGAAAGACATAGGTATTAAAATATTTTTTGTCACTGGGACAGACCTGGGAACCAGTAATTCAGATATACACTCAAAAAACATACAGTATGCTGTATCATTTTTCTTATGTCACTATAAGATGTAGAATTTCTCCTTCTCTGGAAACTCACTATCTCCATGCAATGAACTGCCAAGAATTAGAATGCCATTTAGGGATAAACTACTATGGTGACTAGAGTAAGTGTGGGGGCAGAGGGCGGTAGGTGTCTGGGGATAGAGAAATGTCACAGATGACTTCCATGATTATTCTGATGCCATGGTTGTAGATCATTGTACAAGATGACTGATGTACTCATTGCCTTTCATTGTTATTGTTTCTATTTTCTATATGGATTTAAAAAATGAGATTCTTGGCACAATGCAAAATAAAATAACTGCTAACTCATGTTTCAAAATTTATGTAGCTGATTTCCTGTATTTCTGACAGTTCTGTCACATATCCAGCAGATAGAATTTCTTCCCTCCCCTGGGAAATTGAGCAGGTCCACCCCACATGTCTGCCTTGTCTCCTGCCTTCCTCTTCCAGCCATGGAGTAGGCGTGTGTGAACGTGCCCCTGTACTCTGCATTCCCCAGTCCATTCCTGAAGCTCCACAGTCAGCTGTAGTTCCAGCAAGTTAGGACCTTATTGAAGGAACAGTGGCTTGAATTGCAAAGATGCTTGAAACCACAACAGAGGAAATGGTTGAAGGAAGGAACTAAAGATAATTAGATTACGATCACTGACACTAACACAGTGCTTCCTATTCTGGAAACTAGTCTAAATGTTTAATGCAAATTAATTTATTAATTCCTTACTAACCTGGGGGGTTCAGTTCTCATATTATCCCCATTTTATAAATGAAGACTGAAGCCCTGAGGGGTTACATTTTAAAGTCATGCCGCTCAACAGTGGCAGCCAGGGTTTAGAACAGAAGGAATTTGGCTCCACAGTCCATTCCTTAAAAACTACCCTACACCTAATGAAAGATTCAGGAAGATGAAAACTGTCATGGAACACTTAAAGAGCAGCAGACAGGAAAGGAAATACATTCTGCATTGCTTCAGAAGATACCTCAGGAGGAACCTAAGTGAAAAGCTAAAAGGAAGCAGCTTTGACTTCTCTGTCGATGCTGACAGTCAGGCCTTGCCTTAGAACCAGTGTTCAATGACGCTGGTAATTAGAACAGTGGTTGGGTTACACAAAAGTGTTTTCCTACCCTGAGATTTTATGAGTCGGCGGTATACCACTGTATTGTCCCCAGGATATTTTTCTTTGGAGTGTTAGTAAGATATGATAAAAGGAGGAGGGAGAGAAATAATGGGTCCCTGCAAGGAGATCCAACCAGCCCATTCTGAAGGAGATCAGCCCTGGGATTTCTTTGGAAGGAATGATGCTAAAGCTGAAACTCCAGTACTTTGGCCACTTCATGAGAAGAATTGACTCATTGGAAGAGACTCTGATGCTGGGAGGGATTGGGGGCAGGAGGAGAGGGGAACGACTGAGGATGAGATGGCTGGATGGGATCATGGACTCGATGGACGTGAATCTGAGTGAACTCTGGGAGATGGTGATGGACAGGGAGGCCTGGCGTGCTGCGATTCATGGGGTCGCAAAGAGTCGGACACGACTGAGTGACTGAACTGAACTGAAGTAATTTTATCGACAAGCATTCTTGGCACTAATCTTTACCAAATGTTTACTATGCTTTGGTGTAAAGGTATCAGAACAGACATTTGATAGACATATAAAGTTGTCTTATTGAAAATTAGATTGGATATTTCTAAGTTAAAATTTGTAGTGCAGCATGAAAAGCACTACTTAGACTTTATATTAAAATAAGAATATTTATTTCTTATTTCTTTGAGATAAGAAATATTAAATAATATCTTGGTTGATTTTCTTAATCTCTCTCATTCTCTAGCTTTCCTAACCCTCATGTATTTTTTTTTAATTGCAGGCTATTCTTATGCAAGAAGCTAAACGTAATTAAATGTGCAGGATGAAAAGATGGCACAGGCACTGTTGGTACCCCCAGGACCTGAAAGCTTCCGCCTTTTTACTAGAGAATCTCTTGCTGCTATCGAAAAACGTGCTGCAGAAGAGAAAGCCAAGAAACCCAAGAGAGAACAAGACAATGATGATGAGAACGAACCAAAGCCAAACAGTGACTTGGAGGCTGGAAAGAATCTTCCATTCATTTACGGAGACATCCCTCCAGGGATGGTGTCAGAGCCACTGGAGGACTTGGACCCCTACTATATCAATAAGAAAGTGAGTGTTGATTTTATCCTTCCCATAAGTCTTTAACTTGGAACTTTAATACACTTTTCTGGGGCTCATGGATACACTGCACCATAAGTTTTCTATTATTTAAGATTTTATAATACTTATTTCCACTTATTTTTAAGTACAATATAATCAGCAGAAACATAAGAAAGGAAGTCAAGATCTGGCCAAAGTGAAGTGATATAGAGATGAACCATTTCTACAGCTTCACAGTCACTGATATTGACAAAATTAAAATTGACACCAACAAAACAAAACATCTGTTATTGGTGACATATTTAAATGCATAGTAAAAAACAGAATAATAGCTATATGAAAGAAGAGTCACAGGGTACATATCCTTATTTTTTAGTTCTTTGACTTGAGGTTTCTTCACGATAGATTTGTATTCTAGAGGGTAATAAATAATCTTTTATTTAGCATCCTCCTATAGGAAGATAGAAAAAAATGTTCACCCAAAGATACATTTTTTTGGGTCCAATAACCTGATTGGGAGTTTCTCTTAAACGTAATCTGTGACAGGCTAGATTCCAGAACACCTACATTCCAGAGTTTTTTTCACTCTGAGAAAAAAACAATGTCGAAACAGAAGACAAAAAACAGAAACAGAAACTCAAGTTTTCCCATCTATTTAAATCAACAATTATGACTGTGTCTTCCTAATACTATGATAACCACATAATTCTGTCAGAATTAGCTAGTTTTTGATGTTAAACCAACCGTACAGTATTTTATAGGAAGTGCAAAAAATTCATGATAGATTGTGTGCTCTCTAATTAGGTATTTTGGCAGCTTACAACCATGATTTATATTTCACATTCACACACATAAAAACTGGCCCACGTAGAAACTAAAGAAACATTAATATCGCCAAGAGTTATTGGCTTACAGATTAAAGGAAAAATTGAGCACTTTTATTAGTCAAAGCCAGCCCTTTTAAAAGGAATGGCTAAAGAAACTGTATTCTTTAAGCTGCATACAACGTATAAGATCAATGATGGCTAAAGAAACTGACAAACATTCAGACCTGGAACTAGCCCTATTGCTCTGAAGGAGTGCTTCTGAAACTATGTACATACAGAGGATAATGTTACAATACAGATTCTTTCTGTTTCCTTTTAAACTAGCTGCATGAAAGGTGGCATATAATATATATTCATACAGTTCTAAAAGTAACTTATTGCAGTACTTTACTATAGAATTGGTAAAGAAAATTTTGAAATTTAGTTACTATATTATTACACATGTTGATGAAAGTGAGATATTCCCCAAGAAACTGGAAGAAAATTCTCCTCTGGAAATTATTGATTCAAACTATATATTTGCAAAGAGACCTTCAAGAGATGGCAGTATGACTTATACTTTGACATGATTAAAAGTATTTGCTACTTAAAGAAAGGAAGTGTCCTTAAGATAGGGAATTGGTAAAATTAAGGAGGAGCAAAAGAGAATAATGAAGAAAAATATTAACATTTTCTCAGGGAGACAGATTTTCAGTTAGTAGTAGTCCTGAAAGTACTTTCCTCTCAGAAAGCCGTTTCACTGGGGAGAGCCTACACTGTGCCACCTAGTCGAGACGTCATCAAACACCCATATTAATTAATTAAGTCAGCTTATTTGGACTCCACGCTCAACAAAGATTATCTTATTATAATTCATCTTCCCATAGATCTGCTAAAGGAAAGAATGTGCTGGCTATGCTACAACAATTATTCCAGCCCGTGTGACAGTGATCTATCTGGTTGTATATAAATAGATTGACATTTTAATTTTATGTCAGGCTTTCAAGCTTGGTTAATGTGAATCTGCCGCTAGGAAACAGAATTGCTCTCTATGTGCTAACAAAGTCAGTTTTTATTGCCTCCCTGTCTCACAACAAGAGTAGAACCCATATTTATTCATAATAGGCCATGTGTCATCTTAAGAGACATCTAGAGTGTATACTGTTGTTTGCCCTGCTTTCCTTTATGATAAGTCTATAAGGATGAAGACTGAGGGGCTGTTGAAGAAAATAGCTCTTGGGACAGAAGGAGCTATGTAGGAAGCTAATGGAGAAGTTTTGGAATTTAAAATATGGTCTAGAGCTTGTTAATTATATGGAATAATTGCAGGTGAAAGGCGTTTTAAAATTATAAAGCATTATGAAACTTTGATTCCATTAATTAATGTTACAATTTTACATACCTAATTGAATCATATAAGCAAAATCACAATGCATTTTAGTGGCATTCAAATTGATCAGATGAAGCTTGAAACTAGTGACAGTGATTATAGTAATAGCGAAAATTTGCTATGCTCATACTTTGTCAGGTATTGTTTGAGTGCTCTAACTCGTATAACTTATGTCATATTCAACGAAAAACAAGGCATGTACTATATTTACCTCATTGTATAGATGGGAAAGTGAAGCACAGAGAGGTTACGTAGCCTGCCCAAAGTTACACTCCTTAAGTGATGAATTAGGATGTGAACCTAGGCAGTCAGGCTCCAGAGCTCTTAATCACTAAGCAAAACTATATACTATGTTTATCATATAATGAAAGAAAATGTTTTTAAAAATTATATAATTTTCAATTCTCTGATGGATATGGTTCTACTCAGAGAATGTATTCTTGCGTTAAGTAGTAAAAACTTTAGTGAACCTGTAAAATGTGCATTTACCTGGAAAAAAGAAGCAAGCACCATTCTAGAGTAGATAATAACCAGTTTAACATACTTCCAGATATAACATTCATCATCTTAGTAGCAATATATAGTACTGTTTTTTTAAGTCACATCATTACTTATCACTTCTTGGAGAACAGATTTTGGAATTGACACTATTGATCTGTCCTCTATTTATCAGTCATTCTCTCAAATAATTTTCAGTTTCGATGTATCTCTCAACAAAAGAGCCCTAAATTTCAAATGACTTTCTTGTCATTTGTTCACCATACAGGACTTCTCAGAACTCAAGGTTTTCTTTCTGTGAGGGGTTGTTCTCTAGAAATGAACTGGGATTGTGTTCTTAAGGTCTGCTTTATTCCAGAGTCAGTAAATTCACTGAAGATGCCCTTGGCATGTCATTTTTAATCCCCTTGGTACTGCAAAAGCTAATCTTATGGGAAGAGGTGAGGCTTCCATTTTTAAAGAAACAGTTCATTTCTGTTCACTCTGACCTTGGAGATTTTTCAAAATAAAATCCTCTCAATGTTGCAGTTGGCTTTTTCAGGAATATTGTTTAAAAAAAATGAGTAAATGCACCTTAAACTGTGGCAAACTTTACATGATACTGCTGTCATTGAATGTCTAAACAGACCCAGATTGCTTGAATGTAATATTAAATGATTTAATCCTATGAATTAAAAAAATATTTCAATGCATCTGTGTTTGAAGAGCAGGCATCCCAGTGCCCACTCTCACTTGTGAATAATCTCAGTGCTAGTAAAGAATAGCTTATTTTCCCTTATCAAAGCATTTTTCAAATCTATAGATTACAGTTCATAGAAAATAGTTGGTTAGGTCGATGGTCTTGAATACAAAAAGGCAACATGCAGAGAAGTCGCTTTCTCTGTGCTTTACACTTATATATAAATATTTTCTATTCATTAAATGTAAATATTATACTCACAATATTCTATTCAAACAGAGCATGTTGTCAGTGAAAATGAATGTCTAGGATACAGCCCTTAGTTAATCATATAAGCAACATCACAATGCATTTTAATGGCATTCAAATTGATCGTGTAAAACGAGAATAGTGAAAACATATTCATAACTAAGTGGTTATATAGAATAGATATCTTTAAAGTAAATAGCATCTTAAAGGTAAACTCACAGTTAATTGAAACAAGAGTTTATTTGCAATCCAGGCTATTAAATGCTGTGTAAAAAAAAAATGGAAAAAAAAAGTAGCTAACTGGTTCTTTATGCTCAGTGATTTATAACAACTTCTAAGCTAGTCCTCAGTGGAATGAACTGTACAAATAATTGCTGCTTGACTATAATTACAAGCAGTGTGCCAATGCGTTTATATTAATATACTAAGACTTACTGGAAAAGGGAAACAATTGGGGAGTGATCAAAAGGCAGTGTGACTTATCTGGAAAGACATAATGGTGGAGATGATTTTGGCAGCTGAGGACATTCCTGGAGAGTAGGGATTTTCAACCCGTGGCTGCATACAGAATCACTAGGGGAAAATGTTTGACATACCATTGTCTATGCCCATCCTCCAGAAATTAATTCTGTTGTTCTCCGGTGGATCCCGTATAACAGCAATTTTAAGATTACCCCAGGAGATTCTAACATGTGGACAGAACTAAGAACATTTGCTATAAGAGTGGGTCACTGTAGATGGAACCTTATTGTCAGGTCTGTTATGGACCTGAACAAAAGTAAGTTTGCATTACATGACCTCTCAGGTGCCTCCTTCCTCTAGGATTCTATGACACTCATCTTGAGAATCAGAGTGAGAAGTTGATAGTAAGTGGGACTGACAAGTGAACTGAATTGGCTGGAACAAAGGTGCTTTGGTGGGAAAAGAAATAAAAGATGATTCCAGAGAGACCTAGTAGGTAATGACCATCTGAGCCACCAGGGAAGTCCCAAGAATACTGAAGTGGGTAGCCATTCCCTTCTCCAGGGGGTCCTCCCAATCCAGGGATTGGACCTGCGTTACAGGCAGATTCTTTACCATCTGAGCCACCAGGAAAGCCCTGCTTAAATGCTAAATTGATGATTATAGGTTTCAGGTCATAGGAATTTAGTGACAGAATGCCCTTCGAGATGATGTATTTCAGCCTTATTCTTAATGCGGCTGGTCCTTCTCAGTATTACAGCAGATCCGTAGAACCAGCAAAACCAGTTTATTCAACCTATTTGAACATTTTAAAGTAGGACAACTACCACAGGGAAAATAGCTTCATAAACTTTGGAGTTAAAATATTTGATATAATTAAAATATTTATAAAAGATTATTTTAATACCAGTATGTACAGAATAATCTGAAAAGTTACCAAAACTGGGGACAGATGGTAAGCCTTAAATAGAATTAGAGTCCACAAAGTTAATTTACAACTTGATACAAATTTTGTGTAGGATCATCAGTTTGTATTGGGAAGTTGATACCTGAGAGACAGATTAGATAATAGTACATGATATCTTTATTTGTAGTTATATGTTAATTTAGGGGAGAAAAAATGATATCTAATATGTTTATACTTACACAAACTGGCTTAAACAAGTTCAAACAAATCAGGTAAAAAGTTTTTATGTGTGTAAGCTCTTCATGTAAGCCACATGTCTAATCTAGTAATTTTTTCTCATGTGTTCTTTTTCAGACTTTTATAGTATTGAATAAAGGGAAGGCAATTTTCCGATTCAGTGCCACCTCTGCCTTGTATATTTTAACTCCACTAAACCCTATTAGGAAAATCGCTATTAAGATTTTGGTACATTCATATCCTTTTTATGTGAATTGTCTAAATGTTGTTTCTAGTAGCTGATTTTATAAAGAATGTCATTCTTTTTATAATATATATATAATTCTTTCAGACCAATTGGTAACCTTGTTATTTAATCTATTGTACTCACTGATTTTCTGCTCTTTATAACAAGATTATTGTAGAATGACAATTATGATTCTAGTAGTAAAAAGAAACTATGATAGTAAATGAAACACACCGTGTAGCTGGAACAACAGCAAATCTCCTTCAAACTTTTATTAACCTCAATTAGACCATATATAACCACCATTAAAGAAGCATAGCCTACTGTGCTTAGTATTATTATCTATATTCCAAATGTTCAAATTTTTGTGCCTTAATTGGTTCTGTATCTTCATCACCTGGACTTTCCTTCCTTGTTTTCTTCCTTCAGTAAATATTAAACTACTATGCATCTGAATGATAATATCTATTTAAAAATCATTGAACTTAAAACTACTTACAATGATAGTCAAAAACTATATGTAAAATGACATAATAGGTATGGATTTCAAGAAAACTCTCAAGAAGTGATAATAAACTAGAAAGGTGATCTTCAGAGGCAGTGATCCAAAATAAGCATCTTATACAAACAGATTCAAAACAAGTTAATATACAAACTAAAAGAGGGACCAAAGGGACAGAGTTAACCTAGAGACAGGGAAAGAGGACTGATAGTCTTTTGAAGTGCTTTTGAATTCTCCCAGTCTATGGTTTGATATTGGAAAATATTTACATTTTAAAACATAAAGATGTACTTCAAAAAATTTAATCATAAGTTTTCTTAGAGTGAAGGCTGGGTTGAAATTCTAAGAGAAATCATTATAGCTAATTCTTAGAAAGGTTTAAAAACAGTGTGTGTTTAGGTATGGTATGGACAAGATACAGAAAGATAATTAAATATCCTGATAAGGTCCTGTACTCGCAATTGAAAATAAAAAGTTAGAAAATAAAACTAGCTCATCAGCAAAATTCGTCTCTCCCTTTATTCTTACATGGTAAATGCTAAAGGAACAAGTTCCATCACTGTCAGGCTACTAGAGTTCCTAATTGCAGTAGAATCAATCAATGTAATCCCTGAATACACAGAGCTATACATTCTTAGGCTTATTATATTCCATTCATTAACCTTTTGTCCATCAGTGGACATTTTAAAGGGTATCTGAAGTATAACTTTTAGACTTACACTAGAAAATTCTCATTGGCTTCAAACAGAGATCTCTTTCTATTGAGTTCAGTTTTGTGAGGGAATGATGCAAAATAAAAAAAAACAGCGAAGCAAGAATACAAAGAATATACGACAGACCTCAGAGTTTCATTGTTTTCTTTGTCATTGTTTTAAAACAAATAAGTAAAATTACTTTTACAGGTAACTTGGTTTTTTCGTATTGGATTATTTGTAAATTGCACAATATTGTACTAGCATTTATTCCTTAACTATAATCTACTTTATTCAGCATGCTTATCATGTGCACTATCTTGACCAACTGTGTATTTATGACCTTGAGTAATCCTCCAGACTGGACAAAGAATGTAGAGTAAGTAAAAATGATTTCTTGGAATGAGAAATGCACACTCAAATTCTCTAGCAATCTCCTTTTAATTATGGTCTGACTTATGGTTTCCACTTTTTGAAGTCAAACTAAACACTTCTGAGAAACTATTATTTGCATAATATGGAAAAAATAAGGGAATTTTTTTTTGGAGGGGGGCATATTTCTCCTATGAGATAGATATTTCTTCCAACAAATGATAGCATTTGATTAAGAAAAGTTATTAATTATATATACTAGCTGGTAAGCTAAATAATCACTTATCATAAAAGTTAAGATTGAATCACAATTATGCATTTTAGATAAAATACAATGACCATTTAAGCATAAATAAAATTATTTTATTTCAGTATATTACTACTATTGTTATATTCTGATAAAATTGATTTAGGTATTTAGCTCTATATCACTAAGAAATTCAGTTATACACTATATCAGTTCAGTTCAGTTCAGTCACTCAGTCGTGTCCGACTCTTTGTGACCCCATGGATTGCAGCACGCCAGGCTTCCCTGTCCATCACCAACTCCTGGAGTTCACTCAAACTCATGTCCATCGAGTCGGTGATGCCATCCAGCCATCCTATCCTCTGTTGTCCCCTTCTCCTCCTGCCCACAATCCCTCCCAGCATCAGAGTCTTTTCCAATGAGACAATTCTTCACATGAGGTGGCTAAAGTACTGGAGTTTCAGCTTTAGCATCATTCCTTCCAATGAACACCCAGGACCGATCTCCTTTAGAATGGACTGGTTGGATCTCCTTGCAGTCCAAGGGACTCTCAAGAGTCTTCTCCAACATCACAGTTCAAAAGCATCAATTCTTCGACACTCAGCTTTCTTCACAGTCCAACTCTCACATCCATACATGATCACTGGAAAAACCATAGCCTTGACTAGACGGACCTTTGTTGGCAAAGTAATGTCAACTTTGAATATACTTTTGAATATGCTATCTAGGTTGGTCAAAACTTTCCTTCCAAGGAGTAAGCGTCTTTTAATTTCATGGCTGCAATCACCATCTGCAGTGATTAGGTACATTTTAAAAAAACACACTTAAGTGTTTAAGTTATTTTGATGTTTAGTTATATTTAGATACATAGATTATTTAGACACACGTGTGCTAGAAACATCACAAATCTGTAAAGGAAGCAAAATGTCTTTGCAAAACCATATTCAAATAATAACAAGGCTTAAGGGGAAAATGTGATTATGGACAGATCTCTCAAAACTTTTAAAACTTTGTAATTCAAATACTAATAAAAAAAAACATAACAATCCCAATAAAAAGACACTGGCCCAGTTAAATCTCTGTGGACATTTGTACCTAAAGTCTTAGCCAGCAACCTCTCTGCAGTCTTAAACCTGGGCCTTGTCCTTCCTCCCTTGAAATGGAGACCCTGGCAATGATATCATCAAAGTAAAACATTTGATTCAATATTTTAATACAGAGGGAAAAGTCTAAGCACAGTATTTTAGGCATGTTAAACTACACCCTGCTTGTACTAAAGAAGGAACGTCTGTTGATTTTTCTGCAGTAGTATTAAGGTCTTTTATTGCTTAGGATATTGTATATAAGTGTGAAGGAAAAGGTGCCCCTGATTATTTCAAAACATTAATGCACTGAGGAAAACTGTGCTTTAACTAAAAATCTTTTCATTATAACAGCATTATTCCCCAATTTGTCAATCACATATAAGATTATTCATGAAAGAAACCTGCTTTTTTTTTTTTTTTTAGTGAAACAGAAGGTGTTTAGCTTAGACAGTCTATTTATGTAATGGGCTAATACAATGATCAGGTATTTGTTTTAGTGAAAAAGAAATTGTATGTTTTTACCATTATATTTTTAAAGTAATTTCCAATAGGAGATAAGCTATTATAACAAATACTGACATTTTCATTGCTGTTTTTTATAGATTTCTATGAGAATTTACAGAATCATTCTAAGCCATCATTCATCAGTGACAACAAATTAAAGACTTTTTTGACAGTAGATTGAAAAAGCTCCCTAGAAATTATTTTAGTAGAGAATCCAGTTCTTATGTTGAGGCAAGCCATGTAACAGAATTCTCAGTTAACATTTACAGTTTGGGGCTTAACAAGTGGATATACCTTTATAAAACTATTCTGTATGTATTTTTCCCTGCAGAAATTATTGACATACTTAAACATATATGAATTTATTTATATAATGTTATTAAAAGGCAGTAAAGGGGACACCAATATCATTATTTGAATATGCAGTTTTCTTTTAAGTTATTTTTAGAGATGCTTATATCCATTATGAAAAGTCAGCTTTACAAAAGCTTTTGACTTTACACTGTTGGAAAACTTTGCACAGGTTTCCCAATCAATTATCTCCAGTCACCTGACAGCAAGGCAGCAGGAAAACAAGCAAAATGTGATTCCAGTAAAAGAAACAAACAACAAAAAACTTAAAAAAACAGAGTCCAATGAAAAGAGAAGTCAGTTTTGACAAGAAAATACAAGTCACTCATAGCAGAAATCTTCCCTATACAGAGAGCTGGCATACCAAGGACCATATTATATAGTGAGAGTCATATTATGTAAGGCAAATCATTTCTATAGATATCAAAATTACAGGGGGAAAACACCTTGTAACATGGACAGAATCAACAACATGATTAAGAACCTAGTGGGGTCAGAGCCAGGAAAAATCAAGGTCCCCCTTGATTCTCACTGACCCATTCAATCTAGCTTTCTAACAGGTATATCTGAACACCTGTCCTGTGCAAAGCTGTCTTAAATGTTAAGCTCTAAGACCCTCTTCCTTGGATAGCTATTAACACTCACCATGTATTCCTTTCCCAAATTTTCTTACTTTCCCCAAAACAGAAATAGGAGTAGGGACTTGAATCTTGCTCCTAACAACTCTGTAAATAACTTAGCATTGCCTAAGCATAAACCACAGGGCATTATCTACTAATATAATAAACAGAACATACATGGGAGCTGTCTCTTATGGTCTTCTGTTATGCTTGGAATCTCTCAAACAGAAATATCATGGTGATTATATGTAAATATACAAAGATTCAAACCAAAACACAAGTAACCATAAGCTTGGCACTGGAAATTATCTCTCTTCCTAATAAAATCAGCTACTTCATAATAAGTAAAGAGAGCAATTATTCTTACTCTTCGTGAAATCAATTGCATTGTTTAAAAAGGAGAAAGAACATTCCTAGGAAAACTAGACATAAAAATTCTGACATACATTTTCCTGTGATTTCTTTGCTCCCTCATAAGAGAGAAATTTCTACAGAAAAAAAAACTGCAAAAAATAATTTCCCTTTTTTTCATGTATAAAATACTAGTAGACTGGAAAATATAGTGAATTTTAATAAAAGTAAATTTAATCTTTGTGGGTTGAGTGAAGTGATCTGAAGAAGAAACTTAGATCATACTTTTTAAAAAGAATACAATGTTGAAAAACAAATACTGTCTCCCAACTATTTTTGGAAGAAACAGAAATAACTTATATTGTCAACATTCAAAGGAGAGGGCTGGTAATGCTCTACCAAACAGCAAATAGAAAAGTATTTTACTAGCTGAGGGACTGAAATTTGAATTTGAGCATGTTTAAATGAGAGTTCCTTGGACTGCAAGGAGATCCAACCAGTCCATCCTAAAGGAAATCAGTTCTGAATATTCAGTGGAAGGACTGATGCTGAAGCTGAAGCTCCAATACTTTGGCCACCTGATGCGAAGAACTGACTCATTGGAAAAGACCTTGGTGTTGGGAAAGATTGAAAGCAGGAGGAGAAGGGGATGACAGAGGATGAGATGACTGGATGGAATCACCGACTCAATGGACATGAGTTTGAGTAAACTCTGGGGGTTGGTGATGGACAGGGAGGCCTGGCGTGCTGCAGTCTGTGGGGTCGCAAAGAGTTAGACACTACTAAGCAACTGAACTGAACTGAAATGATTTGGCCCAAGTGCATAGAGATAGTAACTGATGTGAGGTTAAATTCAGGAATTTTGTTATCCTTGAATTTTGGTAATTGTGTAGACACATACACACAGAACACTAATGAACTGAAAATTTTTGGTGAGCATATGAGAGAAGCAGATTTACAGCGTTATGCCTGAATCTTAAGGATATAAAGGGGAAGTTCATTTTTGATATTAGATACATAAAATATCTCCTAAATTATTCTAATCATTAAGACGTCTGAATGAAATGTTTTATTATAATAAACAAATCCAAGAAATGTTATCTCTAGAGCTATACTGTCTAGTGAGGGAGAAGGGAGACACATACAGCTTGAAATTTCAAACTTGAAATGTGGCTACTTTTAATTGTTGAAGAGGTAACATTTTAGACACATTGGTTTAAATAAAATAATAACATGCAAATTAAGTTTACTCATTTCTTCTTTTTATTTGATTACTGGAAATTTGAAAACTAGATATGTAGTTTGTATTAAATTTCAGTTGGACAGTGTTACCCTATAGGATCAAGCCTGATGATTATCCATAAAACACAAAACTATTACTATCAAACCTAAATATTTAAACAAGATCAAATTCTTAGTAGAAGGTATTCTCTCTTCAGTTTAACCCTTTACTCATAAGACTGAACTAGTAGATTTTTTGGAGGTGGGAATAAGGAATTCCATCTTAGTGAACTGAAAAACCACAAAAGAATCAGATTTGCTATATTTTAACAGTTCAAATGAAATTGCTAATTTTTGTTTGGATGCTTTTCCTAGGTACACATTCACTGGAATCTATACCTTTGAGTCACTTATAAAAATCTTGGCAAGAGGATTTTGCTTAGAAGATTTTACATTCCTTCGTGACCCATGGAACTGGCTGGATTTCAGTGTCATAGTCATGGCGTGGGTATTTTTAAAAACATGTTAAGCTCCATGGCATGAAACAGTTGTAGCATGAAACAGGTTGTTGCGACATATTTTAAATGTAGAGTTTGCTTGTTAGCCAAATTAACTATATGCCTCATATATTTTGAGAATACATATTAGAATATATATTGCAAGGTAAATGTATCTGATAAATGAGCAATAAATGGAATTACTTTCATGTCATAGTCTTCTACTTCATCAAAATGAAGTTATTCATTGACTATAAATTTAATACCACCAACTGTACTTTAATTAGTTTTGCAAACAAACGTTCATATTAGTAAAAACTGTATTGAAATAAAGCAACAAAATTTTATTCCTTAAAGGCAGCTTTTAGCACATGGCACCCTGAAGGCTAGCATTTCCATAAAATTCAAGGGGCTCTATAGGCCAAACCAACCCACTTTTCATTCTTTATTTAGTATAAACTTTGCCAAAACTATCAGTAACTCTGATTTAATTCTACAGGTATGTAACAGAATTTGTAAACCTAGGCAATGTTTCAGCTCTTCGAACTTTCAGAGTCTTGAGAGCTCTGAAAACTATTTCTGTAATTCCAGGTAAGGAGAAACTGGTGTAACATGGTAGACCCCTTATATCTCCAACTTTTCTGTTATTGTGTTTGTGTGTGAACTCCCTATTACAGATATGTGACAGAGTTTGTGGACCTGGGCAATGTCTCAGCGTTGAGAACCTTCAGAGTTCTCCGAGCTTTGAAAACAATTTCAGTCATTCCAGGTGAGAGCTAGGTTAAACACCGAGACTGACTTTAAATACACCGTAATAATACTGAGGTTGAAATTACACATGACATTAGCCTTGTTGCTTATTATGTTTGTTTTTTTATCTTCAAGAATGCCAAATGAAATTAAATGTTTATTTATAAAGTCAGCCTTTGAGTTTAACAGAGAATTGCATGAGGCGTCTATACAAAATACTAGTTTTGCTCTCTTTCTCACCCACTTTTTTGTGCATTTATGATGTAATGTTTTCTTTTTTACATCCTATAAAAGCTTTGCTATCATGGCTTTACTAACTGACTTAGATTTTATCATTTACTGCAGATATATTTTGAAAGTGGATCTCCTCTTATAAAGGAGAAAAGATTATTACTGAATGGCATGTAATACATGGCATGGGATTTTTATTATCTTAAAATTCTTTTCTCCTCTAAACCACTGCAACTTGGAAAGCTAGTATTAACAAAATGGTTGGAGAGAAACAGCCTCCTGAAACACAAAATGTGAAGTGAAAAATAACTGCAAGTTCTTCTTTACATGTTCACGGCAGCACATAAAACTACACGTTAAAAAACAAAACTTCCTGCCTAGATATTTACCCTTTCATTTTAAACCTCCCAAAAGCACACTGCTCATAAATAAAATCTGCTCTTCATCCATTTCCCAAACCATCTGGCTGTCCATAAAGCTTTGGGGTCTAAACAGACAGGCAACTGTTTGTGGGGAGAGAGAATGTATATGACTATTAAGAAGACTTGGTGGCTTGGGACATTCTTCCTCAGCTGACCTCATTCTCTCTCCACAGGTTTAAAGACCATCGTGGGGGCCCTGATCCAGTCTGTGAAGAAGCTTTCTGACGTCATGATCTTGACTGTGTTCTGTCTGAGCGTGTTTGCTCTAATTGGTCTGCAGCTGTTCATGGGCAACCTGCGGAATAAATGCTTACAATGGCCCCCAAGCGATTCTGCTTTTGAAACCAACACCACCTCTTTCTTTAATGGCACAATGAATTCAAATGGGACATTTGTTAATGTAACAATGAGCACATTTAACTGGAAGGATTACATTGAAGATGACAGTAAGAAATATTGCTCCATTGTTAATCTTAGTGTTGCTGAATGAGTTTTCAACTATAAATAGTTGAGGCTGTGGGCTTGAAGCCATCTTTGTAAATTACTTTTTTGGTGTCCACTTTGGAAATAACTGAGATAAACAAATTTTATTTATCCCTAATGTCAACAGGATTGATATGAAATAGTTTATTCTTTATATTAACAGGTCACTTTTATGTTCTGGATGGACAAAATGACCCTTTACTGTGTGGAAATGGATCAGATGCAGGGTAAGGAAAATTTTTTTTACGATGTAGAACACTTTGGGAAAAAGCAAAAGTAAATAGGAAGAAAATATACAAGGGTAGTCTTGCATGTGTTTAATAAAGAGTGGTGCTACTTGCCTAGGAAGTACTTTCTCCATCTTTTGGGATTGGTATTTATTCTAAGCTCATAGTCATTAAAATCATCCCTTTGAGTGAAGACCTTTTATCCAGAATTTCACAGATAAGATGTACATGAATTTTTCTTTCAAGAATGAAGGTCCAGTGTCTGTCTTATCTGAAAATCCATCAGAGTCATTTAAGAATTACAGGGAAGGAAAAACAAGATGGGCACATTTTGACTGATGTTAGGATGTGTTCCCTCATAGCTCAGTTGGTAAAGAATCTGCCTGCAATGTAGGAGACCCGGGTTCGATTCCTGGGTTGGGAAGATCCCCTGGAGAAGGAAATGGCAACCCACTCAGTATTCTTGCCTGGAGAATCCCATGGACAGAGGAGCCTGGCAGGCTGTAGTCCATGGGGTCACAAAGAGTCGGACATGACTTAACTATTAAACCATAAACCACTACCAGGATGTGTTGATGGGACAAGTTTTGACCTGATTGGAAAAGATCCAGGCTGTAACATGGTCATCAGGGTGCAAACCCAGTTGGAAAACTGCTTTGAGAAACTCAGATACTCTTGAAATTGGATGAAACCCTGTATACAAGGAATCCAAGTGGCAGATGTATGTCAAAGGCATGTTCTGGTCTGCATCTGCATATTTTACACTTCTTTTCTGTCACATTACACAATAAGAGACGCTGTAATGTCTTAGTCATACTGCTAGTCTCCCATACTTAACATATTTTGCCAAAAGTACTGCAAATTAATTATGTCAGGGTGCTGTGCTGTGCATAGTCGCTTGGTTGGGTCTGACTCTTTGTGACCCCATGGACTCTAGCCCACCAGGCTCCTCTGTCCATGGGGAATTCTCCAGGCACAAATACTGCAGTGAGTGGCCATGCCCTCCTCCAGGGGATCTTCCCAATTCAAGGATCAAACCGGGGTTTCCTGCGTTGCAGGTGGATTCTTTACTGAAGCCCATAACTCAGGATCAAGAGTGAAATTTTTTAAAGCCAAGGGATAGCAATAGTGACTCTTAGATAGCAGAACTTACAGAGAACATATTTTGAGTCATCCCAGAAGATTGGAGAAGGAACTGGCAACCCACTCCAGTGTTCTTGCCTGGAGAATCCCAGGGACGGAGCAGCCTGGTGGGCTGCCGTTTATGGGGCCACACAGAGTCAGACACAACTGAAGTGACTTAGCAGTAGCAATAGCAGAA